>NW_003307615.1:240348-265237 GCF_000143455.1 Volvox carteri f. nagariensis
GGAAAATGAACAAAAAGAGATTTGGTGGCGTCTTGCGGTTGATGGGGTGCCTATGTTAGGAAATTCCCATCTTAGGATGTCGCGCCCAACGATATGTGGTTGTGGAGGTTATCCAATAGGTTCAGTGGGAGGTGTATCCCCTCGCTATCATCATTTCTGGGCCTGTCCGGTGGCACAGGCAATAGCAGATCAACTTACTCTTTCAATAGGATTGCCAGTCTCAAGGGAGCAACTTTGGCTTATCCAAGCCCCACAATCAGTGCAACAATGTGTTTGGGATGTTGTGGCTCTTGCTGCGGTGTCAGCCATGGAGCATGGGAGACGTTATATGGCTGCAAACATGAAAACCAACCCGGCACTGTTACCTGGTCCTTCCCTTACGGAAGAAGCAATTTGTCGAGTTATTATTGATTTTTGGGGCCGCATTCAGGGTTTCGCAGCTTTAGGAATTCCACGAAAAGGTTGGGAATCCGTTGGCGCACATCACCCCTTTTTGAGGATTATATCTGGCAAATTGATTTGTTCGCGAGAGCGGTTACCGATGAGAGGTTAATTATCTGAGATGATAATCTTTTGGTATATTAGTCTCTACTGCAGTGCACGGCCAGCTGGCCCGATGGCTCTACTCTTCGGGAGTCTGGAGCCCACTGTAACAACCACACACACACACATCCTTGCATCCTGGGGGAGTCTTGGCAGGATGCGTTAACATTAGGGCTGGGAATTACGGTTACGGTCCTTACGGAGTTGCGCATTACACCTTTCGCAATTACGGTGACCCCCCAAAAGCACAGTAAAATGACGGTCCTTACGGTGTAATGCAATTACGGTTACCAAAAGGTCCAAATTACGGTCGGACCGCAAGCGTGCGAGCCAATACCGACGACCACACCTCGAAACATGCCATTTCGTCCCTTGGAGCTACGGGATAGTATTAAAAAGCTTATTATACATTAACCTATGATTATGGCTGCTTGCAAAACAAATTGCGGGATGCGAGGCGAAGTGCAGTCTTGCGTACTGCTGAAGTCGCAAGTCGCAAGTTGCAAGTCGCAAGTTGCAAGTCGCAAGTTGCAAGTCGCAAGTCGCAAGGAACACGCAAAATTTTCTATTATGATATTCTATATACGCGAATACGTACGTGTGCATACTCAGTTTGTAGAGCGGATCTCACAATGTTAACTTAACATGCATCCTGTCAGTTGGATACATCCTACACCCCCTTTCCATATCCTAGCTAACTGCCTAACACACGAAGTAACTTAAATATCGTTCTTCTTATCTCACAGAACTAAAGCAAGAGTGTTACAAAAGATCTTGCAGCAAAGCAACATATTTAGCTTACATCTGTTACAGATTTGGAATTTTCGTAAATGTGACTGTAGTAGCTGGTACACAGTACGGCTCTATAAATACGCGCGAAGCAGGACCACCAGCATCTCGAGAGGCCTTTTCAGCGGCCAGCAACTACATTTGGTATCGAGACCTCGTGAAAATTCACGATCCTGAAGTCGTCGGTTCAGCCCCCACCAATCACGCCTGGTGGAATATCGGGTTTGGTGACTCAGTGAGCGATTATCGCGATAATACTGTAGCTGAACCGACTAGACTATCTCTGTGCCTGAAAAACCTTAAGACGTGGACTGGGCACCCACTGCCCGAGGGTAGGCGAAGGTAGGCACAGGCTGGTGGTATACGTGGCCGTAAGGACCCGAGACGGATCCCTTCAAAGGGGGGGGAATGTAGTAGCTGGTAGACAGTACGGCTCTACAAATACGCGCGAAGCGCGACCACCAGTATCTCGAGAGGCCTTTTCAGAGGCCAGCTACTATAGCGAGCCCGAGCAGCTCAACAGTGGCAGTGAAATGTCTATCTTACACCTCCAGAAAGTATTTGCTAACTTAGAATCATCTATTGAGAAAGCATTTGCCCCTAGTATGTAGGTTAATGCGTGTAGACCACTGGCCCACCATAACGAAACAGGATATATCCTGATTTCCTTTCTCTTGATATGATGAGAAATATTCGCTGGTGTAATTAGCGAGTTTATACACACACCGAGCCTGGGGCCATGGGCTGGCTCTACAGCCCTGCAAGGCTTGTGTTGGTGAGGCAATCTTTACAATTATACACTCGAAGTGTTTGGTGAACATGTATGTTTGTATGCGTAGACATGTGAGCTCGATACAGGCAGATGCATGGATGGAAGTGTATAGAGAGGCATGCACATATTTTTTTTACATAAGCGAAATAGGCATACGTGCTCACATAGATGGATGAGACAGCTGTGATAGCATGTGTAGGCAGGTTGGACAGGGACATGCTTACATTCCATTGACACCAGCATATGGCCCGGCATACGGACAAGGAACACTTGTAAACACGGGTTACCCTGTCTGTTACCCCTCAGTACAATAATACCCCGACCCCTTTGTTACCCCTTGGTAAGGGGTTACCCCTACCCCTTTGTTACCCCTTGGTAAGGGGTTACCCCTACCCCGGGGTTAGGTTACCCACCTCCCTTTGTACATACCCACATGGGTAACCACTTACCCCTACCCCTACCCCTAACCCTAACCCCTGGGTTATGCTTAAGGGGGGATTACCCCTCGTTTTATGCCATAGGGATAGTGTGTTTAGGATTTAGGATAGACAGCAATCGGATCGATACTTATCAGCTGGTGTAATGTTGTCATTTATGATGAACTTGATTGTCTTCTTACATGTGTAATGTGTATTTGTTTACGTAAATACTTGGTACCCAGTGCTTGGTTTAATACTGAAGTTCTTGATAATGATTATAAATGTTACTTCATATTTTGTTTGAAGTTCTTGACACACGTTACTTCATAATTGCCTGAAGTTCTTCATAAATGTCACTTAATATTTGTTTGAAGGACTTAGTATTCGGTACCAAGCGCTTCAAGTACCATTATGTGTGTGTGTGTGTGTTACATGGTTGGGGGTGCGTGACCCCATACCTGTAAGACTACCCATACGAGCCGAAGGCCCAAGTACCATTAGTATGTAACATGATACTAAGTGATCTACTAAGCGACTTATTAAGAATGTTACCAAGTAGCTATGAAGTAGATATGAAGTGGGTAGCACTAAGTTGATATCGACCGTGCTGGAGTCAAGTATTTTGTGACTAGCCATGATCTCATCATTGCTACCGAAGCACACTTAACGGATCCAGTGCCAGACAATGACGTGTCCCTTGAAGGTTTCCGCTTGATGCGGGTGCAGAGGCCAGGAGACGCCGTACACGCTGACTATAGAGGGGTTGCTCTTTACGTGCGTGATACCGTCTCCCATGGGGTTACCATTGTCCGGAAGAACAACTGTCTTGCAGGCTGTGAGGTCCTGTGGATACGTGTCAACCTCCTGTCAGGAAACAGCCTCCCGGTGGGGGCCTGTTACCTTACGCCCGAAGCTTCCAGAGTATACCCAGCCGGAGGTGCAACTAATGCACAGCATGCAGCAGCGGCAGAGGCTACTTTCGCGAGAGTCCAACAAGATATTTCCGAGCTCCGGCAGCCGGGGGAGGATGTGATGCTTGCCGGTGATCTAAATGCCCGTCTATCCAGTGCACTGCATGCAAAGCACCGGTCCTCGCCTGCTGACCTGCCCGGGTATGTTAATGATGTTCCAGATTTAGATCAGCTGACGGCAATGCAGGAGTTCATGGGCTTGCCGGGTGACGCGGACCCTCAGGGCTATGCAGACGTGCCTGCATGTAGGAGTGAGGACCTCGTCTGCAATTTTGTTGGGCACCCGTTGGGTGCCCTGTGCCGATCACAGGGACTGCTGGTATTAAATTGCCGAGGATTTGGAGGGTCGTCTGACATTTCCCAAAGGTGAAGCAGGTGGGAGCATGATCGATCTTTTTGTTGGTTCTCCAGTGTTCTCGTACGTTCTCCAGTGTTCTCCGTACGTTCGGACGCGTCCAGCGTTTTTTTAAGTAATATATTAATAAAAAGAAATAAACAAACATTTTGGCCTTTGGAAAAAAAGAATAAAATGAGGCCGACCCGTCTGGTGTTAGTGATGGTGCCGGGGTCGGTGGAGGAAGAGTGCCGGTTCTCGGCAATGGGGTACTTGCAGGACCCCACCCTTAACCGCCTGGACGAGCACCTAGCATTGTGTGTGCGATTTTTTACCCAGGACCTGTTCGACCTGGGCACGTTCCCGTTCCGTGACGCACTGAGAGTGGCTGGACAGCAGCAGCAGGGGCCAGTACGTGATGAACCGGTAAGAGTCCTAGTGTGCTGTGGTTTGCAGAGGCGGGTGGCGGCCTGTGATTTGCTATGCGGTTGCTTGCTTTGGGCCTTTGTTTGGTCGATTTTACTTATTGCTCACAAACAGTGCCAGAACTATCTACGCATGTGCACGAAGAGTTCACACACGAACGAAAACGCGCCAACTCAGTGCGTGACTCTTGGTCTATGAGGGGAGTTGTGACTTATCGTGGGGGGTCTGGGGGGCCCCGGAGCTTCCCCCAGCGCCTCACACTTAAGGAATAAATTACGACGACCCTAGCAGCTTTGACAGCCTATGCAGCTGAGCACAGAAAGAGTCCGACACCGACGCGTACGGCATCTTGGCCAGCCTTGCTCCGCTCTGGCCATTGCCCACAAAACCTTTTGTTAGCATCGTATTAGTCATTTAGCTGGTCATTTGGGACATTCCGGGGTGTGAGGTGCGGGGCTTCCCTTGGTACTTTACACCGGCTTAAACACTCCTGGTCTATACCGTGTGTCTGTCACAGGGTTTGGCCCAGGGTAGCCACAGTAATCCGCTCGCAACAACTGCTTTCATTTATGGCGGTGATGAGCCGGTCTTTCTTCAACTATTTCAACCAGGACACCCAGGAAATAAGTGTATGCATCCAGCGCTCCATGCATGTACGACGGATAGAACAATCTATCTGGACATTATAAGATTCTCATCATCAATCACGGAGGTACAAACTGCTGCACCACCTCATCCACCACTTGCCAGGAGATGCCCGGAACCACCCCCAGCGAACAGGCATTGCTGGCGGCCCGCTGCAAACCACTCAAACTGAAGTCAATGCGACCCCCGCCAACACATGCCTCGCAGCCGTCCCACACGAAGAAGCTACCACCGTTCGGAGCCGTCACAGGAACGCCATTCTTGAACACCAGGACTTTTTTGCCACACAGCCTGGCACGATTTGCTGACAGCACATTGCGGTCAATGGCAATGACGTTATTAGTGTTGAGCTGAGCGAGAGTCTTGTAGGTGGGTGCAGACGGGTTATAGCTGGCACAATAGGGGTAGCCGTTGTTCTCTGGGAAGCCGCCGGGGTTTTGGGGGCACGTGGTGCGCAGGTCGTAGTAGTAGGTGCCACTGCCTGATCCCGAGTAAAGGACTTTGCTACCACCACTGCATGGGCGGCGGGGGACAGATCGGGGCGAAGTGTGACGGGCAGGGTGGTGTACACACGCTTGGGGGGTTATTAGTAGTCTAATAGTAGCTAGACTCTGTCACAGAAGCAACAACAGCAAGCAGAGCGTGTCGAGTTCGTACACGCACCCTCGGAGACAGGCATGCAGAGGGCACATGGCTGCACGTGCAGTACTGATCCCATCTACCTTCGCAGAGGTTCCTATCGCACGTACATATGCCACATATACCGTGCTGAGGACAGTCCGGACAGCTAGCCGGCAGGGGGAAGACAGGGGACCTGACGACACACATGCATGTGTGTTATGCATGTGTGCGTATATGGTACATACCCTTGCGGTGCAGGGCCATTGCTGCCGCATGGCACATTGATGACCTGGCCAACTTGCAGCCTGGCGGGGTTAACTCCCGGGTTCAAGGACTGAATGACGTCCACGGTGGTGCCGCGCCGCTGAGCGATGGCCCAAAAGGTGTCACCAGGCTGGATGGTGTACGTGCAGCCTGTGTAAATTGAGTGAGGCAAGGGAAACACCCTACTTAAGCAAGTGCAGCGCCGCTGTGGCTCATTCGATCATCACATACAAGTTGGGTGTCGGCTTCCTCGAAAAAGGGCGGGGCCCCTCTGCATCGTACAGGCCGGTAGCTACAGTGGCACGTGTCACAATTGATGGGTAGTGTCAACGCGGTGGGAGATGTGCTTTGTTGCAGCAGTGCTGATGGTGTGAGAGCTAAGCTTGCACCGGCGGAATCGTCAGCACCGCCTGAGGGCTCCACGCGAATCACATCCATTCCGGGTGCATGCCGCATGGACAGTGCGGCAGACCGCAAGTCGGAATGTCCGTGCGGGCAAATGGTAACGAAAGCTGGGTGAATTTCGGTGCTGTCTGTGATGTTTATCCCCGAAGCGCCAGCGGCCTCAGCAATCCGCCCCACAGCCGCGGGCTTCATCAGGGCACACCGCAAGTCTCAGGAGGCCCCGTGCATTGGCCAAAGTAAATGTACAAACAAGCAGCTTGTGTATTTCATAGAGGAATGAAAGCAAATTATGTTGGCCTGCTGGTGGCAAGTCGGATTGCCCATGCCGGCAAATGGTAACACAAGCTGGGTGTTCGAGTTATCACACGCCGTCATCTCAGAATTCCATTGTGAGATACGCGGCAGCTCTCGGGATGAAATTTAGCGCGAGAGGCGTTGATGTGACTTTTGAGGTCGGTGAATGGAGGCAGCTAAACTTGTTTGTGCTCATACGGTCTTTGTTAGCTACATGCGAGATACCTTGCAAAGAGAATGCTGTATAGTACCGATAACGCGTTTCAGCCGGGTGAAATATTATGTTTGGTCCGTTACACACTCAAGGCCTGGGAGTTCGAGTTATCATACGCCGTCATCTAAGAATTCAAATATGAGATACGCGGTACCTTTTGAGATTAAATTTAGCGCGAGAGGCGTTGATGTGACTTTGGCCTCGGTCAATTGAGGCAGCCAAACTTGTTTGTGCTCATACGATTTTTGTTGGCTACATGCGAGATACCTTGCAATAGAGAATGCTGTATAGTACCTTTAACGCGTTTCAGCCGGGCGAGATATTATGTTTGGTCCGTTACACACACACACACACACACACACACACACACACACACACACACACGGACATGGGCAATCCTACAGGTCGGGGCCCCCCTGGGCGCTTCGCGCTGGGGCCCCGCCCAAAAATATCGCCTCAACACACTTCTGGCCACAGGTCTGCTGCACTTTTCTAAAGTGTGGTGCGTGTGTAGTGACTGCCTGCTGGGTAGATGGGGAGGATGCAACAGCAGACGCGCAGCAGCAGGCGTATGTTCATTATGTGTACAACAGCTAGCTTGCAATCATGTATGTGCCGTACTGGACATATCCGTCAATACTACGATAGCAAGCCATCGGCGACGGCTTTCGGTTACCATTTCTCTATTTTAATCCTATGTTTCATCACTAGCATATCATAGTATGCATATTATGGGATGGTGCCAGCGGTTGGACCCAACAGCTATAAACGAAGTACCGTCCGGTGTTTCTCAGAGGGGGACTTTCGAGTTGATTAGTTCACTACTGTTTTTATTTACTCAGCAGCTGGTTCAGGGTTTGCAAATTCACAATAAATTGCTGCGAAGGATGATTATTTTATTACCTCCTCCCTCTGAAACACTCAACAAACGCAAAATGCAAGTGGGATGACACCCAAGAACGAGCTAGCCATAGGCCTAGGTAATCCCCTTGTAAACGCTCCTTCGCCAGCTGTGTTCGCAATAGCACCGCCTCTCATTGACGATCGATCGCCTCCGGACTGCTGGGGATGACAGACGATGGCTCCGCCGTCACCACTTCCACACTACTATTACTTTGACACAAATCTTAAAATCTGTATGTTTTCTGAGTGAAACGAATTTTTTTGACCAGGCTCGCCCCTTCCCACGGAAGCAAGCACGGCTTTCCTGCCTGCAGGTACCCCTCCGTCTGTACGACCCCTAAGCGGCCGCGGTAAGGCAACTACGCAAGAAATCCTAAACAGGCAGTCATGTGTCTATATACCTGCACCACCTGCGAGCAAGCAAGTGCATGTGCTTACCTCTGGCAGGTGGAGCAGTGGAGGTCGGCGTTGATCTGACCCAGCAGGCACACACGGTACGTATGGGATTGATTAGAGGCACTGTGCTCTTGGTGATAAGAAATCGAATTCCTTAAAACAAATAATAAAGTAATTGGGTTTTTCGGCCCGGGGAAAAAGGAATGGATTCACGTCGCTCTGGCTGCCCACACAAGCTCATTCCTTTTGGCCATAGGTGGCCTGAAAGTCGTGTCCGGAAATGCATTAATACCAGCACGAATAGCAGTGATCATTAATAAACCAACTGCACTCGGTAGATTCTGGAACATTAGGTGGTCGGCGGTGCTTGCGTGTTACGGTACAAGCACATGTAGCCTATGAGCTCCTATTTCGTGTTTTCCCACGCAGTAATTTCATACATACATACATACATGTGCGTACGTACCCTCCTCCTCCTGAGCACGGCACATTGATGACCTGGCCGACTTGCAGCCTGGTGGGGACAACTCCCGGGTTCAAGGACTGAATGACGTCCACGGTGGTGCCGCGCCGCTGAGCGATGGCCCAAAAGGTGTCACCAGGCTGGATGGTGTACGTGCAGCCTGCGTAAATTGAGTGAGGCAAGGGAGACACCCTACTTAAGCAGGAGCAGCGCCGCTGCGGCTCATTCGATCATCACATAAAATATCGCCTCAACACACTTGTGCCCACAGGTCTGCTGCACTTTCCTAAAGTGTGGTGCGTGTGTAGTGACTGCCTGCTGGGTAGATGGGGAGGATGCAACAGCAGACGCGCAGCAGCAGGCGTATGTTCATTATGTGTACAACAGCTAGCTTGCAATAATGTATGTGCCGTACTGGACATATCCGTGAATACTACGATAGCAAGCCATCGGCGACGGCGCTCGGTTACCATTTCTCTATTTTAATCCTATGTTTCATCACTAGCATAGCATATCATAGCATGCATATTCATCTATGGAATGTTGCCACGTTTAGAGCTTGCATAACCCATCTGCATAACAAAATGTACAGTACAGAGCGGAGAGCTGATCACTTGTCGGTTGCAGAGTGCGTTTCCTCCTTTCTGTCCCTAGGGCATTAAATTTAACTATGTTATAATGTTCTCTATCTGATTTGTAAATGGTCATGAAGCCGCATCCTTTGACATGATGAGTCCAACAGCCGACGTCGTTGGTTTCCAGTTGGAGCCCAGCCGACGCTCTGGGGAGCCCTCGGCCACATCGCAACCGCCAAAATGGAGTCCTCAAAAGCAACACATACATTTAGCCAGGCCGCAAAAACAGGCCTGGAAGGCTCCCGGAAGCTGGCAGGTGCAGGTGCCGCTCAGCTGCATCAAGGTGCTTCAAGGCCCCAAACTACCTTGAAGCGTTAGGATGGATAAAATGAAGAGTGTAGCTGCTGTATTCTGGGCATATTACGGGATCTGCGCCCGCCGATCGATACTTTTCTGACGCCGTGATACAACTCTAGCACCGCTCAGCACCGCCGAGCAATCAGTGCAATCGTAGGTCAGTCGGCATGCAGATGTCAACATATGATGTCAACATTTAACCATCCCACGTGCATGCGTGCCGAGGCCTACCTCTTAAAGAGCAGGGCAAATATACAGTATATACTGACGTGATGTCGGAAAAGCGATGTATGTGATGGGATTGAATGACGGCACACCTACCTGATGCCAGCAAGCGCCGGCTGCTGTCGCCATCAGCGGCGCATGTGTCGACGATGAACGCGGAAGCGGCGACAGCTACGACAAGCAGCAGCAGGGTGCTGCTGAAGCGCGGCATATTTACTTCTCGAACCGATCTACACTGTATTGCGTTCGTAAATTGCACGATGTTTGATGTACTGCTGTTTGAAGCTCTCCTAGCTGCTTTCAAGTGCGCAGACGCATTCAACATTAACCTCAGCGGAAGCTTTTATGCAGCCCCTTGCAAAAACGTGATTCAGGGTACGACCTGAAGAAACTGCCCGTACAAAGCAAAATGCGAAGGCGACGGCGGGCCTCGCAATTTGTGTAAAATCCGCGGGCATGCGAAATTCGGCTTGGGCGGCTTAAGCGGCTTAATTAAGCTTGGCAAGCAGAAATCTTCAGAATAAATGAGCTGCTTAAGTGCGAAAAAGCAAAAACAAAGAAAATAAAGCGAAAACAAAAAGACGGATAAGGGCCGGGCTCCACTGATTTGTTTGTTAGCGCGTTTCCAAATTCCTGAAAAGACGCTAACGCGACACCTCGCCCCTTGACGCTTTTTATTTCAATGTTGCATTACCTATGAATGAAAATGGTAGAAATGATAAGAGAACGAAGGAAGCTGGGGCGACGGTGAAGAACGTAGGGCCCGTGTTGAGACAGGGCCCTGGTTAGGACAAAGCCAATAAACTTTAACGCGAAAATTTCTTTGCTCTATTTTGAATCGGCTTACGCCCAGTCCCCTTTGGATATCTCGCCTACGCTTTGAAGTGCTCGCCGCGTTGACTTTCGCTGACATACAGCAGGACAACCTGCCGTCCCAGTTTCCCACCCCAACTTTGCCCACGCAGCTTTACAGTATCCTTCAGTCTACAATGGCGCAGCCCTTGCAGGGTCCGCCCCGTCGCCTCGACGCATGGCACCAAGGACATCAGAAGGGGCACCAGCCCGGTTACCAACAGCAAAAGAATGTCCCCTCGCATTTTGCTATTGCAATGTGCAACAGAAATGCAGGATAGGCGCCTTTGGGCGCTAAAAAACGGAAAAGGGTGGTTTCGGGGCGGCAAGCGGAAACGGATTGGTAGCGGCGCAATGATTTTTTTTTCGAAGTTAACAAGCGACTCAGTGGAGCCCCCTGTAAGGAATACACCAACATAAAGGAAAGCTCGTGGCACGCGGGAAGAAAGCCGCAATGTTAAAAAAGGAAACATTCAATAGAAATAAGGACTTCAATAGTTTGGCTTGCTGAGAAGCTCGGCGACAGGGTCGCAAAGGGCAGCCTTCATAAGCAGCAGGCATGGGCAAGGGTGGAGCTGGCCTTCATCCGACCCCAGAGGAGCCTTGCAAGGTCGCTCGGTTTCTTGTGTAATCACCAAGCAGTATTAAACCTGGGCACATGCAGCTTCGGTCGGCGCGGCAGGCCGATGATAGCAGTGTGCTGTTCTCAAGTGCGCAACGGTAGTATGCTTCAGACGACACAACCACACAATGGTGGTATCGAAGGATACCGATTGAGACAAGTGTATTGAATAAATAATCATCAGTGACTCCACTTGGGCCTCGCGCCGACAAGTCCCCAGTACGACTGGGCGGCGCGGTAACCCTGCCCGGGCGGCCGCCCGCCCGGCCGCCAGGGCGATGGATTCAGGGCGATGACCTGGATCCTGCACTTTTGGTACAGGGCGATGGATGACATACAACAAAGGTCCCACTTGGCAAGAGAACATAAGCCTGCCGACTTAGAACAATTCAGTACTCCTTAAATGAATAAAATGAATAGAACGCTGCTAAAACAATCAGTGTTGGAAAATATAGATGGCGCCGCAATGCTCACCTTCTGATCCCCATAAAGCCTTGAGACAGAAAGCATAAGACATAATTGGATGACGTCCCAGTAGCTTAAGTACTCAGTCCATTGCTGGCACATGTACAGCAAGCTGACGTATGGATACGCGGGAAGCCCATGACCCAGTCTCTTGCCGTTTCGGACATAGGGACCGTATAGGCGTAATGCCAGCGTCACGTGGATAGCGAAGGCTCCCTATGTGCGGCATTCTTTGATAGCGATGAGCACGCTCGCTAGTAGCGTGCGTCTTTTTACAGACTATCAGTAGCCGCCGCAGCTAACAGTAGCCGCAAGTAAACTAATATCAGTATTAGTTAGACCTGTAATCACCGACAGCGGACATATAGACAGGTAATAGTTAGTGACAGTGAAGTTAGCAAAACAGACCAGACGAGCTCACTGCCGACAGTTATGTGTGTGTGGTTGTTACAGTGGGCTCCAGACTCCCGAAGAGTAGAGCCATCGGGCCAGCTGGCCGTGCACTGCAGTAGAGACTAATATACAAACTAGACAGTTAGGCTACGGAGCTGCAAGCTGTGCAGGCAGCTTACAGGATACAACACTCTCGAGAGGAGCATATGCTAGCATGTGCTCCTAGCCCTCTAGGGGGATTTCAAGAAGCTCGGAGACCAGATGCTTGATCTGGAAAATGAGCAACAACTCTCTCGCATGGAGATCATCGATCTCCAGGGCCGGTTCAGTAAGCTAGGAACCGACCTGAGCGGCATCACGATGGACGCTCCTGGAGTGATCAGCAGCAACCGGTTCTTTTACTCGGACAGCATCATCATCACGTCGGCGAGGTGTCGCGTTAGCGTCTTTTCAGGAATTTGCAAACGCGCTAACAAACAAATCAGTGGAGCCCGGCCCTTATCCGTCTTTTTGTTTTCGCTTTATTTTCTTTGTTTTTGCTTTTTCGCACTTAAGCAGCTCATTTATTCTGAGGATTTCTGCTTGCCAAGTTTAATTAAGCCGCTTAAGCCGCCCAAGCCGAATTTCGCATGCCCGCGGATTTTACACACATTGCGAGGCCCGCCGTCGCCTTCGCATTTCGCTTTGTACGGGCAGTTTCTTCAGGTCGTACCCTGAATCACGTTTTTGCAAGGGGCTGCATAAAAGCTTCCGCTGAGGTTAATGTTGAATGCGTCTGCGCATTTGAAAGCAGCTAGGAGAGCTTCAAACAGCGGTACATCAAACATCGTGCAATTTACGAGCGCAATACAGTGTAGATCGGTTCGAGAAGTAAATATGCCGCGCTGCAGCAGCACCCTGCTGCTGCTTGTCGTAGCTGTCGCCGCTTCCGCGTTCATCGTCGACGCATGCGCCGCTGATGGCGACAGCAGCCGGCGCTTGCTGGCATCAGGTAGGTGTGCCGTCATTCAATCCCATCACATACATACGCTTTTCCGACATCACGTCAGTATATACTGTATATTTGCCCTGCTCTCTAAGAGGTAGGCCTCGGCACGCATGCACGTGGGATGGTTAAATGTTGACATCATATGTTGACATCTGCATGCCGACTGACCTACGATTGCACTGATTGCTCGGCGGTGCTGAGCGGTGCTAGAGTTGTATCACGGCGTCAGAAAAGTATCGATCGGCGGGCGCAGATCCCGTAATATGCCCAGAATACAGCAGCTACACTCTTCATTTTATCCATCCTAACGCTTCAAGGTAGTTTGGGGCCTTGAAGCACCTTGATGCAGCTGAGCGGCACCTGCACCTGCCAGCTTCCGGGAGCCTTCCAGGCCTGTGGGTTTTTGCGGCCTGGCTAAATGTATGTGTTGCTTTTGAGGACTCCATTTTGGCGGTTGCGATGTGGCCGAGGGCTCCCCAGAGCGTCGGCTGGGCTCCAACTGGAAACCAACGACGTCGGCTGTTGGACTCATCATGTCAAAGGATGGGGCTTCATGACCATTTACAAATCAGATAGAGAAGATTATAACATGGTTAAATTTAATGCCCTAGGGACAGAAAGGAGGAAACGCGCTCCGCAACCCGACAAGTGATCAGCTCTCCGCTCTGTACTGTACATTTTGTTATGCAGATGGGTTATGCAAGCTCTAAACGTGGCAACATTCCATAGATGAATATGCATGCTATGATATGATATGCTAGTGATGAAACATAGGATTAAAACAGAGAAATGGTAACCGAGCGCCGTCGCCGATGGCTTGCTATCGTAGTACTGACGGATATGTCCAGTACGGCACATACATTATTGCAAGCTAGCTGTTGTACACATAATGAACATACGCCTGCTGCTGCGCGTCTGCTGTTGCATCGTCCTTATCTACCCAGCAGGCAGTCACTACACACGCACCACACTTTAGAAAAGTGCAGCAGACCTGTGGGCACAAGTGTGTTGAGGCGATATTTTATGTGAGGATCGAATCAGCCACAGCGGCGCTGCTCCTGCTTAAGTAGGGTGTCTCCCTTGCCTCACTAAATTTACGCAGGCTGCACGTACACGTACACCATCCAGCCTGGTGACACCTTTTGGGCCCTCGCCCAGCGGCGCGGCACCACCGTGGACGTCATTCAGGCCTTGAACCCGGGCGTTGTCCCCACCAGGCTGCAAGTCGGCCAGGTCATCAATGTGCCGTGCTCAGGAGGAGGGTACGTACGCATGTATGTATGTATGTATGAAATTACTGCGTGGGAAAACGAAATAGGAGCTCATAGGCTACATGTGTGTGTGTGTTACATGGTTGGGGGTGCGTGACCCCATACCTGTAAGACTACCCATACGAGCCGAAGGCCCAAGGGCAATACTACAACGCCTAAAAGCCACGGAGAAAAGGAAAAAAAAAGGCTACATGTGCTTGTACCGTAACACGCAAGCACCGCCGACCACCTAATGTTCCAGAATCTACCGAGTGCAGTTGGTTTATTAATGATAACTGCTATGAGTGCTGATATTAGTGCATTTCCGGACACGACTTTCGGGCCACCTATGGCCAAAAGGAATGAACTTGTGTGGGCGGCCAGAGCGACGTGAATCCATTCATTTTTCCCAAGTCCGAAAACCCCAATTTATTTCTTATTTTATTGAATCTGATTTCTTGTCACTAAGAGCACAGTGCCTCTAATCAATCCCATACGTACCGTGTGTGCCTGCTGGATCAGATCAATGCCGACCTCCACTACTCCAGCTGCCAGAGGTAAGCACATGCACTTGCTTGCTCGCAGGTGGTGCAGATATATAGACACATGACTGCCCGTTTAGGATTTCTTGCGTAGTTGCCTTACTGCTTAGGGGTCGTACAGACGGAGGGGTAGGAAAGTTGTGCTTTTGCTTCCGTGGGAAGGGGCGAGCCTGGTCACAAAAAATTCGTTTCACTCAGAAAACATACAGATTTTAAGATTTGTGTCAAAGTAATATTGTCAGAAAGAGGTGGAATAGATAGTAGTGTGGAAGTGGTGACGGCGGAGCCATCGTCTGTCATCCCCAGCAGTCCGGAGGCGATCCATCGTCAATGAGAGCGCGGTGCTATTGCGAACACAGCTGACGAAGGAGCGTTTACAAGGGGATTACCTGGGCCTATGGCTAGCTCGTTCTTGGGTGTCATCCCACTTGCATTTTGCGTTTGTTGAGTGTTTCAGAGGGAGGAGGTAATAAAATAATCATCCTTCGCAGCAATTCTATTGAATCTGCAAACCCTGAACCAGCTGCTGAGTAAATTAAAACAGTTATGAACTAATCAACTCGGAAGTCTCCCTCTGAGAAACACCGGACGGTACTTCGTTTATAGCTGTTGGGTGCGACCGCTGACACCATCCCATAATATGCATACTATGCTATGCTAGTGATGAAACAGAGAAATGGTAACAGAACGCCGTCGCCGATGGCTTGCTATCGTAGTATTGACGGATATGTCCAGTACGGCACATACATTATTGCAAGCTAGCTGTTGTACACATAATGAACATACGCCTGCTGCTGCGCGTCTGCTGTTGCATCCTCCCCATATACCCAACAGGCAGTCACTACACACGCACCACACTTTAGGAAAGTGCAGCAGACCTGTGGGCACAAGTGTGTTGAGGCGATATTTTATGTGAGGATCGAATGAGCCGCAGCGGCGCTGCACTTGCTTAAGTAGGGTGTTTCCCTTGCCTCACTCAATTTACACAGGCTGCACGTACACCATCCAGCCTGGCGACACCTTTTGGGCCCTTGCCCAGGGGCGCGGCACCACCGTGGACGCCATTCAGGCCTTGAACCCGGGCGTTGTCCCCACCAGGCTGCAAGTTGGCCAGGTCATCAATGTGCCATGCGGCAGCAATGGCCCTGCACCGCAAGGGTATGTACCATATACGCACACATGCATAACACACCTGCATGTGTGTCATCAGGTCCCCTGTCTTCCCCCTGCCGGCTAGCTGTCCGGACTGTCCTCAGCACGGTATATGTGGCATATGTACGTGCGATAGGAACCTCTGCGAAGGTAGATGGGATCAGTACTGCACGTGCAGCCATGTGCCCTCTGCATGCCTGTCTCCGAGGGTGTGTGTACGAACTCGACACGCTCTGCTTGCTGTTGTTGCTTCTGTGACAGAGTCTAGCTACTATTAGACTACTAATACCCCCCAAGCGTGTGTACACCACCCTGCCCGTCACACTTCGCCCCACTCTGTCCCCCACTGCCCGCGCAGTGGTGGTAGCAAAGTCCTTTACTCGGGATCGGGCAGTGGCACCTACTACTACGACCTGCGCACCACGTGCCCCCAAAACCCCGGTGGCTTCCCAGAGAACAACGGCTACCCCTATTGCGCCAGCTATAACGCGTCTGCACCCACCTACAAGACTCTCGCTCAGCTGGGCAGTAATAACGCCATTGCCATTGACCGGAATGTGCTGTCAGCAAATCGTGCCAGGCTGTGTGGCAAAAAAGTCCTGGTGTTCAAGAATGGCGTTCCTGTGACGGCTCCGAACGGTGGTAGCTTCTTCGTGTGGGACGGCTGCGAGGCATGTGTTGGCGGGGGTCGCATTGACTTCAGTTTGAGTGGTTTGCAGGGGGCCGCCAGCAATGCCTGTTCGCTGGGGGTGGTTCCGGGCATCTCCTGGCAAGCGGTGGATGAGGTGGTGCAGCGGTTTGTACCTCCGTGATTGATGATGAGAACCTTATAATGTCCAGATAGATTGTTCTATCCGTCGTACATGCATGGAGCGCTGGATGCATACACTTATTTTCTGAGTGTCCTGGTTGAAATAGTTGAAGAAAGACCGGCTCATCACCGCCATAAATGAAAGCAGTTGTTGCGAGCGGATTACCGTGGCTACCCTGGGCCAAACCCTGTGACAGACAACGGTATAGACCAGGAGTGTTTAGGCCGGTGTAAAGTACCAAGGAAAGCCCCGCACCTCACACCCCGGACCGTCCCAAATGACCAGCTAAATGACTAATACGATGCTAACAAAAGGTTTTGTGGGCAATGGCCAGAGCGGAGCAAGGTTGGCCAAGATGCCGTACTCGTCGGTGTCGGACTCTTTCTGTGCTCAGCTGCATAGGCTGTCAAAGCTGCTAGGGTCGTCGTAATTTATTCCTTAAGTGTGAGGCGCTGGGGGAAGCTCCGGGGCCCCCCAGACCCCCCACGATAAGTCACAACTCCCCTCATAGACCAAGAGTCACGCACTGAGTTGGCGCGTTTTCGTTCGTGTGTGAACTCTTCGTGCACGTGCGTAGATAGTTCTGGCACTGTTTGTGATCAATAAGTAAAGTTGACCAAGCAAAGGCCCAAAGCAAGCAACCGCATAGCAAATCACAGGCCGCCACCCGCCGCTGCAAACCACAGCACACTAGGACTCTACCGGTTCATCACGTACCGGCCCCTGCTGCTGCTGTCCAGCCACTCTCAGTGCGTCACGGAACGGGAACGTGCCCAGGTCGAACAGGTCCTGGGTATACATCCGCACACACAGTGCCAGGTGCTCGTCCAGGCGGTTGCGGGTGGGGTCCTGCAAGTACCCCATTGCCGAGAACCGGCACTCTTCCTCCACCGACCCCGGCACCATCACTAACACCAGACGGGTCCGCCTCATTTTATTCTTGCCAAAATGCCTGTTTATCCCTTTTAAGTAATATATTACTTAAAAAAAACGCTGGATGGAGAACACCGGCCGAACCAACAAAAAGATCGATCATGCTCCCACCTGCTTCACCCTTGGGGAAGGTCAGACGACCCTCCAAATCCCCAGAAACACGGCAATTTAATACCAGAAGTCCCTGTGATCAGCACAGGGCACCCAACGGGTGCCCAACAAAATCGCAGACGAGGTCCTCACTCCTACATGCAGGCACGTCTGCATAGCCCTGAGGGTCCGCGTCACCCGGCAAGCCCATGAACTCCTGCAGTGCCGTCAGCTGATCTAAATCTGGAACATCATTAACATACCCGGGCAGGTCAGCAGGCGAGGACCGGTGCTTTGCATGCAGTGCACTGGATAGACGGGCATCTAGATCACCGGCAAGCATGACATCCTCCCCCGGCTGCCGGAGCTCGGAAATGTCTTGTTGGACTCTCGTGAAAGTAGCCTCTGCTGCTGCTGCATGCTGTGCATTAGTTGCACCTCCGGCTGGGTATACTCTGGAAGCTTCGGGCGCAAGGTAACAGGCCCCCACCAGGAGGCTGTTTCCTGACAGGAGGTTGACACGTATCCACAGGACCTCACAGCCTGCAAGACTGTTGTTTTTCCGGACAATGGTAACCCCCTGGGAGACGGTATCATGCACGTAAAGAGCAACCCCGCCATAGTCAGCGTGTACGGCGTCTCCTGACCTCTGCACCCGCATCACGCGGAAACCTTCAAGGAACACGTCACTGTCTGGCACTGCATCCGTTAAGTGTGCTTCGGTAGCAATGATGATCACATGGCTAGTCACAAAATACTTAACTCCAGCATGGCCAAGTTTTATGACCCCTGTCTCCGGCAACCCATAGACATTCCACAACAAAACCTTCAATCCTCTTTGCCCTGGGCTCGCGTTATCCTAGTATCCACTTCAGCAGGCAGGCCTGCAAACCGGTCAGCACTAGTATGCTCGCCAGCCTGGTCATGAGGTCGGTTATCAGCTCTGCTGCTGGGCCCTGCATGTCCCTCCCGGCTTCTAATTGTTCCCTTGTCAACCCCAGAGCTTCAACTCCCACCACGGCTGTCTCGATCCTGGTCCTTTGCACTCCTCCGCCCAGAGTGAAGCCGTCAATGTCCATGGTGGGGCCGGTGGCAAAGCTGGGCCTCGAATCCCGAGGTGCTGGTGCCTGGTTTCGGGACTGGTCAAGCCTTCTAGGTGATGCTGAGTACATGAGCCTGTATACTGGCTCTGTGCGTGGGTATTTGCCTCCTTTTGCCTTTACTGCACTCAGTGAAGCCACGTGTGTTTCTCGGATCTTCATACCCAGCTGCTGTCTGTAAGACGGTGGAGCTGGTGGTGGGGCGGCTGGTGATGATGCCATTGGCATGGGAGGTGGTGGTGGCGGTGGTGGTGGTGGTGGCATGCTGCCACCGGCAGCGGCACCACTGCTACCAGTAACACCGACTCCGCCTGTATGGCCCTCAGAAGGCATATTTACAGCGTCGTCATCATTCTCAGCATCCATTCTCCGCCTTCTCCACCATCGCTGTCGTCGTCACTGTACTGACTTGGGTATGGCACCGGTGCTCCCCCGTTCGGTCTCTTCTTGTAATACAGCTCCGCCCCGTTACACCACATGGGGATCCACTGCTTCACCTTAATCACCTGCCACATGGGCCGTAGCCTTGACCTTTCAGCACGCACTTCCTTGGTGAGCGAGTCGTCTACCCGAAGACCCAACCTTTTCAGGTCAGGTGCAGCATTAAAGTATTTGGACCGGTCTTTCCACCTGATGTCAATGAACCAGCTCTTCGTGTTGCGATCTGGCCTCTCAATATGAGTGAGAAGACCGCTTGGCCATTGCCCACAAAACCTTTTGTTAGCATCGTATTAGTCATTTAGCTGGTCATTTGGGACGGTCCGGGCTGTGCGGTGCGGGGCTTTCCTTGGTACTTTACACCGGCCTAAACACTCCTGGTCTATACCGTGTGTCTGTTACAGGGTTTGGCCCAGGGTAGCCACAGTAATCCGCTCGCAACAACTGCTTTCATTTATGGCGGTGATGAGCCGGTCTTTCTTCAACTATTTCAACCATGACACTCAGGAAATAAGTGTATGCATCCACGCATGTATCCATGCATGTACGACGGATAGAACAATCTATCTGGACATTATAAGGTTCTCATCATCAATCACGGAGGTACAAACTGCTGCACCACCTCATCCACCACTTGCCAGGAGATGCCCGGAACCACCCCCAGCGAACAGGCATCGCTAGCCGCCCGCTGCAAACCACTCAAACTGAAGTCAATGCGACCCCCGCCAACACATGCCTCGCAGCCGTCCCACACGAAGAAGCTACCACCGTCCGGAGCCGTCACAGGAACGCCATCCTTGAACACCAGGATCTTTTTGCCACACAGCCCGGCACGATTTGCTGACAGCACATTGCGGTCAATGGCAATGACGTTATTACTGCCCAGCTGAGCGAGAGTCTTGTAGGTGGGTGCAGACGGGTCATAGCTGGCGCAATAGGGGTAGCCGTTGTTCTCTGGGAAGCCGCCGGGGTTTTGGGGGCACGTGGTGCGCAGGTCGTAGTAGTAGGTGCCACTGCCTGATCCCGAGTAAAGGACTTTGCTACCACCACTGCATGGGCGGCGGGGGACAGAGTGGGGCGAAGTGTGACGGGCAGGGTGGTATGCACACGCATGGCGGTTTCTTAGCAATTTAATAGTAGCTAGACTCTGTCACAGAAGCAACAACAGCAAGCAGAGCGTGTCGAGTTCGTACACGCACCCTCGGAGACAGGCATGCAGAGGGCACATGGCTGCACGTGCAGTACTGATCCCATCTACCTTCGCAGAGGTTCCTATCGCACGTACATATGCCACATATACCGTGCTGAGGACATTCCGGACAGCTAGCCGGCAGGGGGAAGACAGGGGACCTGATGACACACATGCATGTGTGTTATGCATGTGTGCGTATATGGTACATACCCTTGCGGTGCAGGGCCATTGCTGCCGCATGGCACATTGATGACCTGGCCAACTTGCAGCCCTGCAGGGTCAACTCCCGGGTTCAAGGACTGAATGGCGTCCACGGTGGTGCCGCGCCGCTGAGCGATGGCCCAAAAGGTGTCGCCAGGCTGGATGGTGTACGTGCAGCCGCTGCCGCTGCTTGGTGCTGCTGAATTGAATTGAATTGGGGGAACAAGCAAATGCAAAGGAGACATAAAGGGGCAATCACATCCTACGTATGTAGGCCAGTCAGCTAGCAACCTTGCTTCATGTAGTCACGGCCTTGCGGCAGCTGTGGAAAATATAAATAAATGATCAGTCCTGCAGGGTAGGTGTATTGCCGTAGGTCACAGGTGCGTGATCACCAGAACCAAAGCTGCACTTTCGACACAATGCATGACGCGCCAGTTGGAAACCAGCCTGGCAGGGATTCATCTCTGTATTGCCTAGTGTAATGTTAGTGAATTTTATTAAATTTTAGTAAAATACAACAGCGCAGCCTCAGCGGTCGCACCCAACAGCTGTAAAGAAAGTACCGTCCGCTGTTTCTCAGAGGGGGACTTTCGAGTTGATTAGTTCACTAATGTTTTAATTTACACAGCAGCTGGTTCAGGGTTTGCAGATTTACAATAGAATTGCTGCGAAGGATGATTGTTTTATTACCTCCTACTTCTGAAACACTTCAACAAACGCAAATGCCAATGAGATGCACCCAAGCACGAGCTAGCCATAGGCCTAGGTAATCCCCTTGTAAACGCTCCTTCGTCAGCTGTGTTCGCAATAGCACCGCGCTCTCATTTACGATGGATCGCCTCCGGACTGCTGGGGATGACAGACGATGGCTGCGCCGTCACCACTTCCACACTACTATCTATTCCGCCTCCTCCTGACAATATTCCCTTAGCACAATTAATATTTAAACGGGCAGTCATGTGTCTATATATCTGCACCACCTGCGAGCAAGCAAGTGCATGTGCTTACCGCTGGCAGCTGGAGCAGTGGAGGTCGGCGTTGATCTGATCCAGCAGGCACACACGGTACGTGCGGGATTGATTAGAGGCACTGTGCTCTTGGTGATAATTCCTTAAGAATTCCTTAAAAACTAATAAAGATTGGGTTTTTCGGCCCGGGGAAAAAGGAATGGATTCACGTCGCTCTGGCCGCCCACTCAAGTTCATTCCTTTTGGCCATAGGTGGCCCGAAAGTCGTGGCTGGAAATGCACTAATATCAGCACTCATAGCAGCTATCATTAATAAACCAACAGCACTCGGTAGATTCTGGAACATTAGGTGGTCGGCGGTGCTCATACATACATACATCGAGTTTGGCACTACACTGAGTTTGGCACTACTGGTAAGGCGCGACCATTGCTCCCGGGAGATCCCGGGATCGATAACCATTAGGGTCAAAGTCCTTCCGATGTTGGAAGGCATTGCGCCCCTAGTTGACGGTGGTGACCTGGGATAAAGTTAACCTGCGAGCCGACCAGGAACGGAGTTGCGCCGCTGTCGACCTGGCAGAGTCCGTTGGATGCTGGTGGTGGGTGCGGAACCTGAGCGATCCACTGAGAAGTTGACTAGGGTGACTGGATGAGGGTGCCCGGAAATACCGGGGAAGGCAGGGTTTCGCAGGGTAGCTGCCACGGGGGAAGATACACCCCCCTGTTTCACACATCATACATCGATGTGCATACGTACCCTCCTCCTGAGCACGGCACATTGATGAACTGGCCGACTTGCAGCCTGGTGGGGTCAACTCCCGGGTTCAAGGACTGAATGACGTCCACGGTGGTGCCGCGCCGCTGGGCAAGGGCCCAAAAGGTGTCACCAGCTTGGATGGTGTACGTGCAGCCTGCGTAAATTGAGTGAGGCAAGGGAAACACCCTACTTAAGCAGGAGCAGCGCCGCTGCGGCTCATCCGATCCTCACATAAAATATCGCCTCAACACACTTGTGCCCACAGGTCCGCTGCACTTTTCTAAAGTGTGGTGCGTGTGTAGTGACTGCCTGCTGGGTAGATAGGGAGGATGCAACAGCAGACGCGCAGCAGCAGGCGTATGTTCATTATGTGTACAACAGCTAGCTTGCAATAATGTATGTGCCGTACTGGACATATCCGTCAGTACTACGATAGCAAGCCATCGGCGACGGGACGGCGCTCGGTTACCATTTCTCTGTTTTAATCCTATGTTTCATCACTAGCATATCATAGCATGCATATTCATCTATGGGATGTTGCCACGTTTAGAGCTTGCATAATCCATCTGTTTAACAACACATGATGAGTCCAACAGCCGACGTCGTTGGTTTCCAGTTGGAGCCTGTAACGACGCAAATGCCAATCTGAGCATCCCGGGTTACGCCTTTGCTGTGTTACAATGGTATCGAGACGGGACCGCACGAATTCCGAAATAAACTTCGGGTCGGCGGTTTGATTCTGGCAACCAGCAAGTCGCAAATTGGCGATTTCATGGTGTAATGGATAAACCAGCGCACTGGCGCGAGGTGGGATGGCTCCTGTGCTCGAAATAATGGCCGAGGACGTCCATTGCTAAGTGGGGGGCAATGTAACGACGCAAATGCCAATCTGAGCATCCCGGGTTACGCCTTTGCTGTGTTACAGAGCCCAGCCGACGCTCTGGGGAGCCCTCGGCCACATCGCAACCGCCAAAATGGAGTCCTCAAAAGCAACACATACATTTAGCCAGGCCGCAAAAACCCACAGGCCTGGAAGGCTCCCGGAAGCTGGCAGGTGCAGGTGCCGCTCAGCTGCATCAAGGTGCTTCAAGGCCCCAAACTACCTTGAAGCGTTAGGATGGATAAAATGAAGAGTGTAGCTGCTGTATTCTGGGCATATTACGGGATCTGCGCCCGCCGATCGATACTTTTCTGACGCCGTGATACAACTCTAGCACCGCTCAGCACCGCCGAGCAATCAGTGCAATCGTAGGTCAGTCGGCATGCAGATGTCAACATATGATGTCAACATTTAACCATCCCACGTGCATTCGTGCCGAGGCCTACCTCTTAGAGAGCAGGGCAAATATACAGTATATACTGACGTGATGTCGGAAAAGCGTATGTATGTGATCGGATTGAATGACGGCACACCTACCTGATGCCAGCAAGCGCCGGCTGCTGTCGCCATCAGCGGCGCATGTGTCGACGATGAACGCGGAAGCGGCGACCGCTACGACAAGCAGCAGCAGGGTGCTGCTGAAGCGCGGCATATTTACTTCTCGAAACGGCCTATAATGTATGCGTTCGTAAATTGCACGATGTTTGATGTACCGCTGTTTGAAGCTCTCCTAGCTGCTTTCAAATGCGCAGACGCATTCAACGTTAATCTCTACGGAAGTTGTTGCTATAAATGTGAAGGGAGCGTTCCGACGTTGCAGTAAATCTACGTGGATGGATCCGACGGGATACAGCTGGCCTATTACTAAAGTATTAATCCAAGAGCGGTTTCAAATAGTATCCATCCTGTGCTCGTACGTTTGCAGGTTCATGGTAGCTGTTCTAGTTACAAGTTACAAGTTCCGCACAAGTGCGGCGGTGTCTGTATATCTAACCAGAACCAGATGGTGGCGTCGGAAGGCACCGTGTGGAAAAGTTTTGTCTGCATGAATAGCTGGGATGCAGCCATAAAAATTTCATGAATCGTACAGCCTGTTCTGAAATGGCGCGGCCAGTCCCGGAATGGCGCACTGCTGACCCCTGCTTCCAATCGATGACGGGACTCCGCGAGCCAGGGACCAGCGTCCCAGTCGTAGCCTGTGCTACGACCCCTACCCTTACTTCTGCAAGTTTGGACTTCCGCCTGAGGCGGCGTTTACTTGTAGGCATCGATGACAGCGTCCCACTCGCCGTCGGACCCAGGGGTCGGAGCCATAGATCTGACAGGACGGCGGCAAAATAGCAGTTGGAATTCAGTTAGTAAGTGAATTAGTGCTTTCAACGTTACGTTATTGCCATAACGTCACTGTTGAAAGCACTCCAAGCTTACAAGCTGTAACGAGCTGCAAACGCCGCGTTCCCAGACGGCAAGTAACGAATCTCCGACCCTAATTTTAAAATCCCCTACTGTGGGAAACGGAACTTTTGCGAAACATTCCCTTTCCACTGTCCGTCCAACAACTTCCTTATACGCCGCTTTCTCGCCGTAAAACTAGGTTAGATACATTATTTATTGCTTACGGTACAAGCTTGTGAG
>NW_003307615.1:266071-318547 GCF_000143455.1 Volvox carteri f. nagariensis
GACTCACTCACTCACTCACTCACTCACTCACTCACTCACTCACTCACTCACTCACTCACTCACTCACTCACTCACTCACTCACTCACTCACTCACTCACTCACTCACTCACTCACTCACTCACTCACTCACTCACTCACTCACTCACTCACTCACTCACTCACTCACTCACTCACTCACTCACTCACTCACTCACTCACTCACTCACTCACTCACTCACTCACTCACTCACTCACTCACTCACTCACTCACTCACTCACTCAGAACTATTTATTTAACCCTAGCTTTACAATCTATAAGTCATTCTGTGACATGAACCAATATATGATAAATGTTTGATTCTACATGTTATACGACTATACCATGTATGTAGACAATGAACAATTATATCGACGGATATCCAGAAGGTCGACCGTGGGGCGTCGTTCAGTAGGTCCCCAGTCCCGATGCACACCTATGCACTTTACGTTCTTGACTTCGAACCTGCTGCATGAACCTGCGAGCACGTGCGAGCACGGGACGGATAGTATTGGGATGCATAATACTATTGGAACCGCTATTGGATGAATACTGATGCGTCAGTGTTCGCCCATCCCATATGGGATGGATCCCACTGGATCCATGTGCAGTGGCACTGCACTTGCTGGAAACCAGAACCCCCATTGTTTAAAGAGCTAAACGGAATAAAGTTTCTGACACAGCGGTTATTTGATGATATGAATTCACAACCTAACGAACGCAATACAGTGTAGATCGGTTCGAGAAGTAAATATGCCGCGCTTCAGCAGCACCCTGCTGCTGCTTGTCGTAGCGGTCGCCGTTTCCGCGTTCATCGTCGACACATGCGCCGCTGATGGCGACAGCAGCCGGCGCTTGCTGGCATCAGGTAGGTGTGCCGTCATTCAATCCCATCACATACATACGCATCAGGTAGGTGTGCCGTCATTCAATCCCATCACATACATACGCATCAGGTAGGTGTGTCGTCATTCAATGGTTCGTGCATTGGCGCACGTACGTACATTCGTTTTCCCGAGGTATACTCACCCTGTCCAGGAGGTAGGCCCTGGCACGCATGCATTTGCGATCAAGTGACATCTCCCCTGACGCGACATCGCCAGGAATCTGTTTACGCGGATAGCTAGCCCACGGATGATGGGTACACATGAGATTCGGCAATGGTGTACGGCGTCTGTCTGCGTTCTTATCGTCATAAAAGCAGCTACTTCACGCCCGGCGTCTGCACGAATCCCTGACCCTGATTACAATAATATTGGATAACACCAGCTCTACGTGCGTATTTCTAATTTTTCATCAAATGCTGCTAATAATCTACCGACTTGCTACGAATTGAGACGAGCTCCTGAGGACTCGTTCCTAGACCATTCAGGGCTTGCTAGAGGTATATGTGCGAGATCAAAACGCAGCAGCGCATGCGTATGGGCAGCACCTGGGGGCCGATTAGATCCTTTGTAATGCCCCTCGTTCACTTCGCCTTGAGCAGGCTGCCCGTACACCATTCAAGCTGGTGACACCTTTTGGGCGATCGCTCAGCGGCGCGGCACCACCGTGGACGCCATTCAGTCCTTGAACCCGGGAGTTGTCCCCTCCGGGCTGCAAGTCGGCCAGGTCATCAATGTGCCGTGCTCAGGAGGAGGGTACGTACGCACATCGATGTATGTTGTTACAGGGTGGTTAACTTCGCCAGCGGCCCCCTTTCCCGGGGCAGTCCCTGCTCTCCCCTGCTAGAGGGCCACCCTAATCCGTCACCCCATCCGACTTCAGAATGTATTCGTTGGGTTCAGCAACTCACCACCAGCACCCAACCAAATTTAGCGGATCAACGGCGCCACAACTTAGTTCCTGGTCAGCTCGCAAGTTGATATTATCGTGTCCTATATTGTCCATAAGACGGGGGAACACCTCCCATATCAACACTCCTCAAACACCCAAGGAGTTGGCAGGCGCATTTGAACCCGAACATCGATGTATACATTAATGAGCACCGCCGACCACCTAATGTTCCAGAATCTACCGAGTGCAGTTGCAGTCGATTCATTAATAATAACTTCTATTCGTGCTGATATTAGTGCATTTCCGGACACGACTTTCGGGCCACCTATGGCCAAAAGGAATGAACTTGTGTGGGCAGCCAGAGCGACGTGAATCCCTTCCTTCTTCCCCGGGCTGAAAAACCCAATCACTTTATTAGTTTTTTAAGGAATTCGATTTCTTATCACCAAGAGCACAGTGCCTCTAATCAATCCCACACGTACCGTGTGTGCCTGCTGGATCAGATCAACGCCGACCTCCACTACTCCAGCTGCCAGCGGTAAGCACATGCACTTGCTTGCTCGCAGGTGGTGCAGATATATAGATACATGACTGCCCGTTTAAACATTGATTGTGCTAAGGGAATATTGTCAGGAGGAGGCGCAATAGATAGTAGTGTGGAAGTGGTGACGGCGGAGCCATCGTCTGTCATCCCCAGCAGTCCGGAGGCGATCCATCGTAAATGAGAGGCGGTGCTATTGCGAACACAGCTGACGAAGGATCGTCTACAAGGGGATTACCTAGGCCTATGGCTAGCTCGTTCTTGGGTGTCATCCCACTTGCATTTTGCGTTTGTTGAGTGTTTCAGAAGTAGGGGGTAATAAAACAATCAGCCTTCGCAGCAATTCTATTGTGAATCTATAAACCCTGAACCAGCTGCTGAGTAAATTAAAACAGTAGTGAACTAATCAACTCTAAAGTCCCCCTCTGAGAAACAGCGGCGGTACTTTCCTTTATAGCTGTTGGGTGCGACCGCTGAGGCTGCGCTGTTGTATTTTACTAAAATTTAATAAAATTGAACTAGACAATACAGAGATTAATCCTTGCCAGGTGGGTTTCCAACTGGCGCGTAGTGCATTGTGTCGAAAGTGCAGCTTTGGTTCTGGTGATCACGCACCTGTGACCTACGGCAATACACCTACCCTGCAGGACTGGTCATTTATTTATATTTTCCACAGCTGCCGCAAGGCCGTGACTACATGAAGCAAGGTTGCTAGCTGACTGGCCTACATACGTAGGATGTGATTGCCCCTTTACTTAGTCTCCTTTGCATTTGCTTGTTCCCCCAATTCAATTCAGCAGCACCAAGGAGCGGCAGCGGCTGCCCGTACACCATTCAAGCTGGTGACACCTTTTGGGCCCTTGCCCAGCGGCGCGGCACCACCGTGGACGCTATTCAGTCCTTGAACCCGGGAGTTAACCCCGCCGGGCTGCAAGTCGGCCAGGTCATCAATGTGCCGTGCGGCCCTTGAGGTCCTGAAAGACGGACGAGGGTACGTACCAACAGGTCTGTTCCGAAAACAACATATGATGGCAGAGAGGCATTTATTCTCCTGCGGCCGCTTTTCCCTTTGCTGCGCATCCCTGAGTGTGTTGGAGGAATTCATGGGGCCTTGCTCGCTCTTCCCCGCCCGGATTGTCCGCAGTATGGCGATAATGCATGCGATAGGAACGTGAATTACCGTGCAGAAGGTCGGGGTCGCTGTCGTGATAGGAGCAGCGCTGCCCGCCCGGCGTTGTAGGCCCTTGATCCCCGTTTCTGTGAAGAAGACATTTGTATGGAGCGCCGCCAGGCCGCGTGGCTAGACAAGGTTTTGTGAATGTATGTTTTCATCTGCTGCGTGTGTGCGTACATGCAACCTCGCTCTATCGATCTGATATGCACCGTCTTCTGTCGCCGACCTAATTGCAGCACCTACCTGTCTTGTGTACTACATGCATTGATGCATCGTAGTAAGACAGACTTACAGACGCTCGCAGATCAGTCTTTGCCATGTCCATTCCTTTCCCCTGGAGACCTGCGGCCTTGTACTAATTCTTTTAATCTCGTGTCACTAATTGCATGTGATTCAGTAGCATGCAAGTTAATCCTAGTATTAACCCCCCAAGCGTGTGCATACTCCCCTGCCCGTCACACTTCGCCCCACTCTGTCCCCCGCCGCCCATGCAGTGGTGGTAGCAAAGTCCTTTACTCGGGATCAGGCAGTGGCACCTACTACTACGACCTGCGCACCACGTGCCCCCAAAACCCCGGTGGCTTCCCAGAGAACAACGGCTACAGGGTACCCCTACTCCATCAGCACCTACCTATCACCTACCAAGATCCTCGCACAGCGGCTGGGCGTTAGTAACCTCAATAAACCGCTGTACATGCTTCGCTGTATATGTTGACGTTGGGTTGCCTCGACATGTGTAATAGTGGATAGGTGCGACGCGGCATTCTCAGGCTGGTTGGAGTGGATTGGGAAACTCCGCAGTAAATAAATGAAAAGGCAGTGGAACCGCCCTGAATGCCAGCTACCCGAATTAAACCCTGTATAAACACTGTGTAGGCACTTAAACATCTTGACAGACTCCTCATCCTTTGCATCCAACCTCTTGTATAATGTACGTACTGTCAAGCAACTTAGCAGGAGATTAACTACCCGTCAACAAAGCTTCCGGTCAACTCGCAAGTTACCATCAGCCGTTAACCTTTACCCGTCCATCAGCCACCACCACAGTTGATGAGGTTCGTAATCGGCTGCTTCATACCCAGCTAGTCCCAACCTAGCTAAAACCCAGCCCAGCTAGTCCCAACTTCTGGCAATTTAAGTCCTGTAAGATATCCTTGCACGCATGTCAAAACCGCACACGCGAAATATGTTTACGTATGTGTCTATGCACCATAAACCTATTGTCACAACATAGTCCGTGAACATGCGTCGCGCTAGCTACTCTTACTGGTCAGCCATGATCTTGACAATTCCACGCCCACGCCTCTGTCACGCACATCAACGGACAGGTTTCTAGTTATCGTGGATGAGGAGAACGGGAAACGAAGCAACATCATTTAACCGCTAAATGGTTCGAGCCCAACGAACAACCGAAAGGACAGGACGAATACCTGTGGTGTGTGTCCATGCTGAGTCCAAGAGCGGCAATACCAGAGGGATTTTCTGTCTGAAATAGCTGATTGCTCAAAAAATAAGTCGGCGGCAAAACTTCAGTCAAGGAAAGGTACAAAGCACAAAACCTCGGTCGTCAATTCAGCGGAGCTGATGGCCCGGCCGCCGCCTACAGGTGCCGCGAACTATGCGCTTAACTATGCGAGTGGAGTGTATGCGTGCTCATGAGCTCTGGGACCTTCCACAGGCCCAATATATGTTTGATAAACCAGTACATTCTGCCGTAGAATTGCGTGGCATTGCCGTACGGCACCGACTCGACGTCCGCTCAGCAACGCGCCGCAGCACCATCCACTCCATTTAAATGTGCGATAATGACACGCAGTACGGCGCAAACCTCTGTCATTGTCCGTCTTGTACACTGCTTAGCGGCCCCTAGCGCCCGCCACAGCGGGAACACTAATTCTGTTAGAAACCGAAATCAAAATACCAGCCCAGCTTTTCACTTGGCGGAGCATACATGCATTGCAGCGTGCGCTCTTCAGGGTACCCCAAATATCCATCCGCCTCCATCGCACACGCCTTCTACACCAACACCCGCTTTCGTGTCATGCCCACGCTACGCTGACGCAAGAGGCGCACCCGAACCGGCGGCGCCGCCAGCGCCGACGCCGTGCCGCCGGGCAGCGACCAAGGCGACCCGTGGGTCAGTCGCCCGCCCACATCCAGTCGCTCCACGACCATGGCCACCTGGATGACCTCCTGCATCCCTTGCTGCTGTTGTTGCTGCCCAAGAGATGGCTGCTGCTGCTGCTGCCGCTGGCCGTGGTGCTGTGGCGTTTGTGGAGGCTGTGATGTACTGTGCCAGGTACAGCTATGGTCTCCGCCGCCGCCATCGGAGGCTTCAGCGCGGGTGCCACCGTCACTACACGCTCGGACGAGCGCCTGCCGCTGGCCGAGCCGTTGACTTGCGGCCGAGCCGCCGTCGCTGCCGCCGTCGCCGTAGCAACCGAGCCGTCCAACTTCCGGATCCGAGTCCCAGCCCACCTCGGCAGTGCTGCAGCACGAGACGGTGTAACTGTGCTTGACCCCTTCCTCCTGCTGCTGCTGCTGCTGGCCCTGTTGCTGCCCCAACTGATGACCAAAATGTCGATGGTCTCGTCGTTGTTGTTCTTGGGCATGGTGGTGGACGTGCATCGCCGTTCTGTACAGTCCTAGCGACGGCCACCGGTCGTCATCACTTCCAACGTACCTGCCGAGCCCCTGCTCCTGGCCTTCCCTATCGCCATCTGACACCTGTTTTCCCGCCACATCCGCCGCTGCCGCTGGCATCTGCATCCTGGGCATCTGTTCCGATGGCGGGGCTGATGGTGCGAGCCCGGCAGCGCAGGCGCCGACGCCGGCACTGAGGATGGTCGCGTGCCAACCGCAATCCTGACGCATAGACCACGCCTCGACCATCTCCGTTATCATCGGTAAAGGTGAGGACCCTGGATCACGTAGGTGCCATGGACGATCGCACTGCGCGGAATCCGGCTCCGCGGCCTCCGCTGCCATTTCTGATGTTGATCCGCCAGCAGCACTGCCAGCGCAGGATTTCGGTGGGACCCACGAGCCTTCCCCTGAGGACAGTGCCAAGTCTGCATTGGGAGCATGGGGCTGGAGCGGAGGCGCCGTGCCGAGTAAACGCCTGTGAGGTTCATTGACCAAAGTGGGCCGGATGGTCAACGCTTGCAAGGCTAATTGCGTGTCGTGGCGTTGACCGGTGAAGCATTGTATGACGGGCCAGCGATACTGGATGCCGCACGGCGGATTCTGATGTGGGTCTGCTGCAGATGTGGCCGGGTAGGAAGAGGACACCGAGGAGCGCTGGTCAAAGGAACAACAAAGTCGGATGCGTCGGCCAAGGTCGGATGCCGATGGGTTCGGGCACGGGGCAACCACGTTGCTGCTGTGAGAGAGAGGCGCAGGGCGACCTTGGCATGAGGTGAGAAGGTTGGCAGGTAGTGGAGGTTTCGAAATGCCGAGTAGCCTGAGCAACGCCGCAGGCTTGCCAGTCAGGCATGGCTCGGAGCTGCTCCGATGCAGCGCAAGCTGCACGTCGGCAGCTGCGCCACATTCCCGTGGCTCCTCCGTTGTTGCTATGTGCTTGGGAATATGGGGGCGAGTTTCGTAAGGCAGTCAAGCTGTTGCTACTTTGAGCGCCGACTGCCGGTCCACAGCCTGCAGTCAAGATGAGGTTGTTACCTGAAACATCCATATGAAAGCCGTTAAAACGTTATTTGTGCAAAGGACAGTTTTCGGGACTAAATTTAGGGATAAAAGCAGTCGCTTGGAGGGGATTCACTCCCCACTCATGATAGCTGTGCACCAAGGAAGGAGCCTCCTCGCAGTCTCGGTGTCATGATTAACTTCCCGATAGAACTCGAAGCTGCCCTGGTATTTGGAGAACCCACCTCAGGGTCCAGCGAGGCTTTTAAGTAGCTTCGCCTCGACACGATAAGATAACCTTCCACCACGACACTATCTAGGCAACAGAAATCCACTGCATTAGATCTGTCAAGATCCTCCAAAGCCGGCTCTAATCCCAAAAATGTTTCTTACTAGCTTATCGACTGCTGTGAAGCAGTCTAACTATGGACAACATTCCCTTCCGAGCTGTGTAAGTAATGTACATGACATCTACTACATGGGCATCAGTAATTACATTCAACATCAACCTGTTATCTGAGACCCAAAGCTTAGGAGTAGTAAACGTATGAGTACGAAAGCTCTCGGTGACAGTTGAGAGTTGACGCTGGTTAACACGTTGTGCGATCTAACATCAGACACCGCATTTCAATCATCTGTAGAGCGACATCAGGATTTTATGGTCTCAAATGTGCATCAGCAGTCTGCGTTTTTAGGTCAGATGACGCGCTGGCCAACCCCCAAACGCCATGTTTCCAATTCATTAGTCCATCATTGTGATTAAGGATTGTGCTCTATTGCGTGATTGCAAACGACTGTGGGCTGAACTTCCTGTTCACAAATTGCACCGAATAGATTAGCAGACACACTCTTTGGCTTCCCGACACTGCTTTCCACATGTCAGGATTCAATTTTTTGAACTTTTAGGATTCTGTTAGATCACCGCTGGTCGCGGACTTTGGGGATTGTTCATTGTTGTCGTCACGACTTCCAGTCGGTTAGGAGCTTGGCGGCCACCTCATTTCTCATCTTCTGCAACGTTCCCTTCGCTCTCGACAACGGACATTTAGCTTCCTTATGGGCACCTTCACTGGAGCTTTTGTTGCATCCGGCTTGTTCCCGGCTGCAGCTGCGCATCCCCGCCGGCCTGCTGGCCCACCAGGCCGCATGCTGAATGCAGCCATAAAGCTGACGTCGTCTACCTCATCATTATCACCAACAACATTAGCCGATCCTGATGCTACTGCTTTCGTCACAATGACCGTGGTGAATTGTTGCCAAAATGCTCCTAGACGCTGCCCCCTGACGCCACGGCCAACGTGGCAGCATCCGGGCCGGAATGCTATCACGGCAGGCGTGCAACGTACCTGCATCCCCAATAGCAGTCCAGATACAGGCGCCATCGAGAGCAGCAGCACAGGCACCGACATTTTGGACAGGGCGGAACGCGGACACTGCCATGGCGGCGGCGGCAGCGGCGGCGGTGGCGATGGCGCCAACCGTCCCGGCCATGGCACTAGCAGCGGCGACGACGGCGACTGGCACGATTCTGGGGGTTTCGCATTATCGATGCTCATCGATTGCGGCGCACCGTTGTTGACGGTGGCCGCCGTCGCAGCTTGTCTTGCGCTGCCGGCACCCGCCACCGCCGCAACCACCCCTTCCTCCATCTCCTCCTCCCCACCCTTCCCTGCAGCATCGACGCCACCTCCGCCGTCCGCCAGCTTAACCGCTGCCGGACGCAGCGGCGGTGGCAGCTCCTCCGCTTGGGCTGCCGTGGATGCCACCGCAACCGCAGCCAGCAACGGCGATGAGCACTCTTCCTCCTTATCATCACCCTCACAGCCCCAGCAGCGGGTAAAACGTTTGTTGAGGGAGGCGTTTGCGGAGCTCACGGAGCTGCGGCTGAGGATAGAGACTCTGGAGGCGGCGGGGGCGGCGGCGGCGGCGGGGGATAATGCCCTGGTAGTGCCGTTGGAGGGCTTTTCGGTCCGACCGGCTGCACGGGCGCTGGCACCCGGGACGCGGCTCAGATGCAGCGCGCAGGTGAGGACCGTGGTTGGGGGTTAGGTGATTGCTCGAACGGTTTCGGAGGTGAAGATGGTTGGAAGTGGTTGGAGTGGTTGGCTGGCGTGTGTTCGATGCTGTTGGTTGTATTGTATTCTGCAGCCGGGGATGTTGGACAACGCCGTCAGCGACAGAGATACAGACGGAGATACCTCTCGGTGTACCGCCAGCCGTTAATATTGTCATATCTTCATCAAATTCCCCCCCGCGGGTTCCCCCATTTCCCTCCCAATAGGTCAGTGGCCAGGTCGACACCCCCTTCCTAGCACCAGTTGCGGCAGCAGCCACCACCGCCACCACCACCGCTGCGACGGCGGCGGCGCCGGCGGCTGAGGATGGAGATGAGCATAGGAGGGGAAGCGATGGCGGCGGCAGCCTTTCGCTGCCGTACAGCAGCGACGGCGATGACCCCTCCTTTTGGAGTGGCCTCACGGCGGCCGCGGGGCTGATCGCCAAGCCGCAGCTGCGTCTAGCAATCCAGTCCCTGTGGGGGAATAAGCACGAGGACGCCGCCGCCGGAGGCAGCGGTGGCGGCACGGCGGCGGCTGCCGCCGCCGCCGCTGCCGCCGCCGTCGCCCCTTTGAGCCATAGAAGAGGCGGGAAGCAGCAGCACCAGCAGGAAAATGACGATCGGCCGGTAATGGCGGCACATTTGCAACTAACAACGGAGCCAGGGGGTCACAACCTGCAGATTGACAAGGTATGCGCCATGTACGGCAGGTTGTCATGCAAAAAGCGGGTCGTGTACCGTAAAAAGAGGGGGACGGTGCGGCGTGCGTTCATTTCTTGACCCCTGCAGACACATCACGGTGTCACAGGCCGCGATTCCACGGCACCGACCCATCACCCATCACCACCTAGCCCACGTCCCTTTGTGGGTCCTCCGGGTTGCTCACACAGACCCTGGCCGGCTTCTGTCCCGTCGTAACCCCACCCCGTGCACATTTACCGAATGCTTTTAACGCCTCCAGCTCCTTCTCAAGGCCGAGGCCCACCCACGACTACGACTGCTGTTAGCGACCCACGGGTCACTTGAAAACATCGGGAGGAACGTCAACCCCTTTGCAGGTACGTGTCACTTACAAGGGGCTCCCGATATGCACAGGAAGGCATTTCAATTAAGGCCCGCACGTGTTTGTAAGTGGATGTGTGTGAGCGCTTCGAAGAGCAAGAAGGGTTTACGTTGGGAATCAGGGAATCGATTTTAACATGTCTATTTGTTCGTTCACCTAGACTTACATACACACACATTATCTTTGTATCTACATCTCCTGCCAACGTCTCCATGCACGTCTTGATCCCAAACGCCTGACGTGCCGCTGGCTGTCGCCTCTAACTTCCCTCCACCACCACCAACAACAACAACAACCTCCCCGCAATGCCAGCTGGCACGGGCCTCCAGCGGGGGCTGACGACGGCGATGCGGCGAGGTCACGACCTCACCGTACTCAGCCAGGCGGGCGGTTCCGGAGCGGCGATGGCGGCCGCTGCCGGGGACATCTCCCTGGCCGTGGGAGCCTTCTCGGCGCCCAGCAGCAGCGGCAGTAGCGGCAGCAGCAGCAGCGGCGGCGCCACCACTACCTGCGCCCAACTGTCGTTGCACCGCTCCCGGCGGTTAGCGCTGTCGGCGCTCTGGTCCAGCTGCGCCGCTGCCGCTTATAGCGGCGGCGTCGCCGCCACGGCCGCCGCCTGTGGCGGCTTGGAGGGCGATCGGTCCATAGAGTGGCCGGCGCTGACGCAACGGGGCGTTGTGGGTGAGTGGTGGAGCCCCGGGGTGGGAGTGGGGAGTGGGATGTTGGCTAGGGGAAGGCAGCCAAGGCAAGGTTCAGGTAGCCAAACGCCAGAACCGTTTTTCTTGTTCTTTAGCAGAGCGCCCTCTGGCAACCCAAAGGTGGGTCGAGCAGGCGACCGGGGGGATTTTCAGGCGGTGCCAATGGCCTGCATTCGTCCATGCCTTTCCTCACTCCAGGTACTACCTCTTACGGCGTCGCAGTGCTTTTCCTGAACCCCTTTTAAACCCTATCTAAATGTTCCGCCGCCTCTCGTAGCGGCTGTGCAACCCACGGGCGGGCTGACGGCAGCTGTTTGGATGGGGGAAGCGACGTTCAACGCCTCTGCATCCCCAATCGGCTGCTGCACCGCCGTCGCACCCTTGCTAACCGGGGTCGGCATTGCCAACGTCGGCGGCCCAGACTTGAGTTGTCCGGCAGCGCCTTCCCCAGTGGAATCAGGTCAAGCTGAGCCGTGGTGGAGTGCGCGGCGGCGGCGGGAGCGGCGTGTGGGACTGCGTCTGGCTACGTTGCCTGATTTGGACACAGGCCGCAGCTATGCGGCGTGCGTGAGCCACCGAAGGGTGGGGTGGAAAAGGACGGACGCGGCTGGAGGAGGGGACGTTGGAGGAGGGAACTCCTGTGTGTGGGTGGCGGAGCTGTCTGCGGCTCTGCCGCTGGCACATGGTGTGATGCTGACTCCTGGACTTGTGCTGGTGCGGAGAAGAGGCAGCACTGCAGGTGCCGGAAGCCGGACGCTGCTGCTAATGGCGGCGCAAACCACTTGGAGTTTCTGACCACCTTCTTGCTGGGGTAGAGGGTAAAGGCATCTGGGGGTGCAGGGAAGTATTTGCAGCTTAATCCCGTAGGAGCGAAGCGACTATAACTTTTGGATTGGGTTGTGTACGGCAGCCGTATGGCTGTGCATTTTTCGGGATTGTCATTTTAGCTTGACAGCTCCATAACTTTGGTAACTTGTCTACACTTATGGAGCCTGTTGTTATCCTCAGTCCTCTCCCGCCCGATTCCGCCATTGCGCTAATCCCGGCATTTGAAGGGTGCTTTATTACAGCAAGCCGTTTTAGGATATCCCTATAGTCTCTAATGTTCATAGGGGGGGACGATAGGACAAGGGGAGAACGAGGCCGAGGTCGATAACGTCTCGAGGAAGGCAGCTGGGGCCGCAGCCGGGGCAGTAGTGTTAGGGCACGGGGCAACAGTCCACCAAGCCAGAAGATGCGGGGTGGTTGATGGATTCGAACCAGGACCACCAGGCTTGAGATTGTGTGATGCGTGGATTTTGACCAGATGCTTGTGTGAAGAGAGATGGGACGTGTATGTGAACAGTCTTTCACGGATCCGATTTTGACCGTTACAGATCCCCGTCTTGTACACCAGTCAGGTACGAAAATTGGTGGGATGCCATGTGTAATGAACGACTTGGGTACAGCAACAAAGCTGGCGGTTGCAACCTTTATCGTCACGACCGAAAAGTTATGCATAAGTCATAATGACTAAGTGCAAGCCAAGCCAAAATCCAATACCATGTTCGCCACAAGCCGTTGTCACAGCTCATCTCCATTGCACTAAACAATTCAACATTTAAACACATTTTTATGCACACCATTGAAAAAATATCAAGGATTAAACGCATAGCTGTAGCCCCCACAACTTGCTTCCCTGCCAGCTTTAACACAAGGAAACAATTCTTTTGTTCCAGGATTAAACCTCGGATCATATTTGGGTTAGCGCTAACTGAGCGAACAATGGACACAATCCAGTCCACTCAGTCCCAGTACTAGCATACTTACTCGTCACCCTACACACTGCACACAAACCCATCTCTTACTCTAACGGCTTGATTCTTGCAAGATGGCAACGTCGAAGACTGGAGCACAAGCCCGACTAACCCGAAACTATGCAGCCGTAGCAGCTTATCTCACTCCAACCCGTCTCCTACGGGCAACTGGGTCAGGCCATTACGTTCGTTCCAAACGCACGCAAGGCCTGGAGGTCTACCAGGCCACATGCGGACAGCTGGACGCGTCATCCAGCTACTTCATTTGTTTCACTAGTCCGGTCCATCATTAAGAAACACAATAAAGAACAGAACGACACGATGCGATTAAGATACGACTCAGCCTGCATGGCCCTAACCGCACGCCAACACGTTCCGCGCCGTCCAAGCGAGGAAGCGTGCGCCAAGGGCCGCAACGAACAGAATACATGTCCGACCACTTTGTCTCCCGAGGTAGCACCAACCCAAGGTAACGCCCAAAGAACTGGTTGCTAACGCAAAGCCCGCTCTCCACCTGGCGTAATTCCGTGGGTCATTCAAGGCACGCCGACAGACCTGAGCTTTCTACGCTCTAGCGGTCCGGGGGCTGATTTTTTTCGACATTTTAGGCGTGACTTCACGCTTATAAGCGTTGGCTGTAGGACAATGGAGTGCTATGCCAAAGCCTTTCGACAGGATTGTCACACAGCCACAAGCCCGAGCACATGTATGCCTAGTAGCAAACAGCAAGATCAGATTCAGAAGCTTTACCGATGCTTTACCGATGGACTCGGCAGGGCACACTTATCTAGGCGCACACCAAACGCCACGACATCTGTGCGCATTGCCTCATCTAACAACTCAGCATGCATCCCCAAAACGCTATTTCGCGTATAACTGGGTTGACGAGTGGAATCTTGCAAGATCAACGTAGCAGTTCGTCTCCCTGCCAAAGCACGCTCCTAGGGACCGTGCAGAAGTGATACCGGTTTGCTGTCCTCCAATCGCCGCACTTTGCCAGGCGGCGCAAGTACTCCCATACCAGCGGTAATGCTACCTGCAAGCTCGGTAGTTATGCCGTCTTCCCTGATACGTTTGCCGCATTGGTAAGGCTGCGATTGCGGCTGGCTGCTTTCAAAGCTGGGAATATCTAAGGAAGGCTGCGGCTGCGTGGGCTGCGATTGCAGCGGTTGTATCTGGGCATCGGTTCGGCTACATACCTCCGGCTGACCTTCCGCGGCGCCACATCCACTACCCGACGCGTTGCCAGTGGTGAGACCGTTCGGGCTACAGTTCTCATTTGCAGAATCCTCCAGCCCGTTGAACACTGGGCACGGACCAGACCCGGGTGCACAGCGTTGCCCATCCACGTCTGCCTCCGGTTGCTGCTGCTCAGGTACTGTCTGCAGCTCCGAGGTGGCCTGCTGCTCACCACCAGTGCATTCATCGCCATCACTAACGCGCTTGCCACCGCGAAGAGGGTGCTGCAGTGGCAACACCTTCTGCCGTGGCGACGGTGAGAGAGCGCCAGGGGTGCCGCCGGCTACCGCACCAGCTAATGCTGCAGCAGCAGCGGAAGGATTTGGCTGGCCTTGCCGACAGCAGGGAGTCGTAGTTGTTGCGCCTGCCTCGGTATTCACGGTCGCTGGTGAACCTGGCCGTTGTGGCGCCATGTCAACACCCTTTCCTTCGGCTGATGACACCTCGTTGTGAACATGGTGCGTTGGAGCCAACATACTGGAAGTCGGCACCGTCACTGCTCGACAATTAGCAGTGGCCGCTCTCAATGTTGAAGCTTCGTGCCCCCCAGCGTTGAGGTGGTCGTCAACTCTATGTGAACCGGCGGCTCCAGAAGACTTCAGGCGCGCCCCTCCGCCTTGGCTCTGCTGTGATTGTGGTTGCTGTTCCAGCTGCGGCAGCAATCCACCTGCCGCGGTGGCGTGCGGAGGCTGACTTGCTTGGCCCTGCGGCTGCCGCTGCTGCACTGGAGGCTGCGCTGGTGCAGTGGCGTACAGCTCGTTGATCTGTGCCTCAATACCTACGGACACATACCGGCATGACAAACACAAGCAGGTTTAACATAATGGCAATTCTCAGGCCTTGGAAATAGTACTTTGGATTGCCGCGCGGCATGCAGGTATAACCAAGTGCAACACCGTGGCGAACAAGCTTCCCGCTAGACACCAACATGACAAGCGAAGAATTGTTCCCACGCCCACCCAGCGTACCGGCAGCGGCCTCGAGGCTCAGGCCCTTGGATTCGAACCATGCAGCATCGTTGGCAAGCGCTAGCACCCGCTGCAAAGCTGAGGGGATTTCCTTTCCAATGTAACGTGCAGCAGCTATGCGCTTGGCAGCCATGATTAGCGCAACCGGTGCTATTTTGGAATTTGGATACTGAAGCGACAAGTTCGTTAAAGCGCTGTCGTTGAGGAAGAACATTACCGCCCCGTACAGACTCAGTTTCAGCTGGTTGGCCTCAATCTCCTCGGGTGCTGGATTTGCCTTGGCCCACAAATCGAGCGGCTCGAGGAGACGTCGCGCAAGGCTGACGTGCGTCTCAACATTGAGATTGAAGTTCAAGGAGAAGAGAATGGCCTGCTCGGCCAGCATGACTCCCTCTATGAACTGCTCCAACGTGGTCTGTTGCGCGCATGTGGGAAAGCCAAACGAGCTTAAAGTCTCGTGGAGGTTTCACTTTGCATGCTGCGATTCCAGGCAGGCAAACAACAATAATCCTGTCCAAACGGACCAAGACTGCTTGGTTGCCGAGCCTCTTAGACAACTACAGAACAATTTGCGGGTCTGGTGCAATTTTGCATTCCAAAATTGTTTAGCCCAAGGCGAGAACGCCGGAACAGACCTGGTCCGGGCCAAGCTGCGGCTTCTGCTTGTTGGCATGCTTAAGCTGCAGCAGGACATACGCGACGTCCTGGACTGGGCGAGGACTCTCCTGCACTTTCGAGGCCAGTAGAACCGCGCCACCGACCACCAGCTGCGGTGACGGCCAAAAGAAGGGGCACAGACGGCCTCATTTAATAGGATTGAAACTAAATAAGGGTTGACAGAGCGAAAGCTGAAGCGCATGCTAAAAAAGCGGTCTGGGTCCGCGTCCTGACTTCCACGCGCCTCCCAGCGTCCCGGGCCCCGGACTTACGTGCCGGTCGTTCTTGCCGATGGAACGCGTGAGGAAGAAGCGGTTTATGTAGTTCATCGAGGTCTCGTAGACCCAGTCGGGTCTGGTGGTGGCACCGCAGCCAAAGCGGCAGGGTCCAGAACATTGAGATCGGCGGCAACTGACTCAGCAAGAGTTGCGGCCCTGAAAGACTTACAGCTTGAGAGTTTTGATAGCCGTCTTGACAAGCTTTGAGGTGGTGGAGCGCCATCTGGCTTCAGCAACGGCATCGGTACCCTCACGTCTGCTAGGATTGGAAGCTTCAAGCTGTGCCCTCGTAAAATAGACTGCACCGCCAATTAGTCTTGTTTGCATAGCCGGACTGGGCAGGCAGGCTGACAGCAGGCAGGAGACGCAGGCTGGAGGCGCCGCTTCTCCAAGCGCGCTTCTCCTTTCCGCTGACTCTCCAAAAACCTTTAGGTAAATGGACAGGACTGCAGGAGCAAATTTACAAAATACTTTATAAACTTCAGCGTATGTGTGACAGGTTGTGGCTGCATGACTCTTGCAAAACAAACGGGAAGTCACCATTCTCGTACAGAATGTACGGAACCATTAAGAGCGCGAAGGCAGAAACCTCCATGCGCTTTCAACAATAATACGTATGGTACATTTCGCGTTACTTGGTGGAAGGGCTCTCCTTTGCGTTTTCTGATGAAGTTCATCAAGTCGCATCCAGAACATTGCAGGATTATTATGTAGGTGCTGCAACTTTTCAACATGTCAACAACGCCCGGCACGCTTCGTTCATGACCACAACATGGGGGCGTTGGGGGTTCCAGGCCATAAGCTTGTTTTATTGAAGCAACATGAAACACTGGAGCATTTTGATGTAAAGGCATGACACATGTGCCATTGCTGTCGTCACCTGGCTTGATGGGGTGTTACACTGTGGGCGGCTCGTCCCGAGAAAGGACGAGCACCGGGGGCCCCGAAACATAGCGCAGGGGCGAGCTCGTGGCTACGCCCGTCTGTTCCTCCGTGCGCGCCTCACTCCCTCACTCACGCCAGCCGGGGCGCTCTCCCAGCCCCTGGCTAGGCAACACAGCGGCGCAGAAGACTGCGAACCGAACTAAACGAGAGCCGCGCAAGAGGCGCCGCACCACTAAACAGGAACCATAAATAGGCTACCTGGCCTCACTTCGCCTGGCCAGCCTATTCGGCTTGTTGCATGCGTCGGGCGTTAGTACTACGAAGTTTGGGGCGAGTTCGGTTTGTGGAGAAGGCAATAGACACGCATTAGCGGACTTCCGTTCCGCATAGATGCGCTGGGCATCATCAAGGTATATTCAAGCCAGCAATAACATCACTGCGTAGTCACTTAGGACAAGGACGCTATGGACGATAGTTAGCAAGCAGGGTAGGCCGTGATCAACACGTTGGCGACGGTTGAACCACCTAGGGTCTTAGTCCACGCGTGCTTGTAGTGATGGGCAACAGGGCGTGCCACTTCCAAAAGCCTACTGAAACATTGCTCCCGAATGGAAAACCTCTCCGAGGCCACGCAATCAGGTCAGGATTAGGGGTAGTCCATGCGAATATCGTACAGGTTGTACGATGCGTGCTAACCAACAGGTCTTCCAAAGAGCTGCAGGGTTGCTGTCTTCAAACATCTTTTTTAGATTATTGCACGGGAAAGAGCTAGCCTAGCTGTCATCCATTTTACAACGGGCGCTCAAGGTTTGGCCTCCTCGACGGGGGGGTCTCCTTCGGCCTCCTTCATTATTTGTACCCTGAACTGCCACAACGCACCGCCGCGGAAAGAAATCCCCAAAAAGAATGCTAAAGTTACTTTAGGACGCTTAAACAGTCGACAAATACCTCGGTTGGGGTGAAGCGTTGTTTATTGGTTAAGGCCTTCTTTGCAAATATGTGGAGTTTCTTCATCTTTTCTATGGTCATTGTCTTTGGGGCAATTGTTCTGCTGTGAGTCCTGCGGAGATTGGTTAGCCAATTGTTTTAAAGTCGACCTGGTCACAACAGCTTGGGCCGAACATGCAGGCTCCGGCGATACTGTGCGAATTCTGTGGTATTCTCTGTCAAGGTCACCACAGCATATGCTTGGCTCACTGCCATGGCAGTGGTTGCAATCGTGCCTTTGGACGTGTACTCCACGCTTGACAATAGTAAACCAAGCGAGCTGGGCGTCATGTGGAATGTCGCTTTCTGGTGAGGTCACGCCAGCGCCATAAGAGTTCAACTGTGTGCCGGTCTAGGGGAAGATGCGTGCGTCTGTCCAGCTGTCATGTGTCCAGCTGACACCGGAGGATTTCCCGGGCTGCAGGTCCACGCAGATCCTCACATGGCTACTCCTTCCATTTTTCCAGTACTATTCGGATGCGGGAGATTTTACGGTGAAGGGCAAGTAAGCGGGTTGCATCGGGTCAAAGTTGACCGGAGAGGAATATCTCCAGCCCATCATGCTGCTTCGTTGCCGTCCTCGACGATTTTAATGGAATCGCGAGGCGACCGGGTGGACCAGTTAGCTGTAGTCACGGAGGGCCGTTAGGTTAGGTCTGTAGCATGAGCGGGTCTGCACCGCCCACACGGGTATAAAGGCAGTGCGCTGTTATCATCTCCGTGCCGATTCAAAGCCCTGTGCTGCCGTGTCCCCCCGCTATGACTGATACTCTCCGTCTATGTACAGCTGTCTCACACGCAGCTTGCCACTCTTCATCATCCAGGTGCATAACCAGCCTGAAGGAAAATGCAATATTGTATGGCTCCGTTGCGGCGGTTGGCCTTATCGGTAAGGTTGTTAACGGTTAAAACAGTTAAGGGGTACCACAGCGCGATGTGGCTGGGCAACGGTCTCGCCGGAAATGGCGACGGGGGAGGACTTCCAACAACGTGGGTTGGACGTTAGGCCCGGATCAGGCGTTTGGGGTCCACGACGGGGTTTCGCTGTCAGCAAATATATCCAAGTGGGCCAAGCAGAGCTAGGCTTACCCCGGGGCTGCCGAATGGGCGTCCATGCCACGATGACTCCTCCGGAATTACTGAGCGAGTTGGGCTGCATGCGCCCTTACTTGTGCAACTATTCCTGTACCCTGTTAGGATGAGGTTTATCTTTTGAAACTCCATATCCACGATTGTGGCAGGATACAGGTCGATAGGAACAGAATCAGCCATGCACCGGGCGCGTTATTGTGTGCATACGGAGCTTTCGGCCGCTTGGAGACGTGGAAGAATTATGCATTAAACTGAAGGATTTTCGGGCATAGGTGGTCGGATAATACGTAAACTGAATATATGTATAGACACCACAGCGTGAAGTCAGCAGAGGTAGTATGCATACTCTGATGTATTCGTTCAGGCGGACCCTGCTTCCCACCTGTAGCCCAAAACCTGGTCCCACCCTCTCCGGTTGCCGCTCTGTGCCCTCACACTGACAACGCGCCGCCGCCGGGAAGCATAGCCTGCCTTACTGAACATGACGCGTCTTCAGTCCCGGTCGATGGTGCTTACCTGGTTACCTTTTCTGCACCCTTCCGAGCAGGTGTCGCGGCGCTGCTCATTTCGAAAAAGATGACAATCGACGGACTCATGGGTCTGGGAATTGGCTTGTCGAACGCGTTTGGTGAGTCGATGCGTACGGCACCGTACCGTTCGGCGTCTGGGAGAACTAGTTGAGAGGTGCACTGGACGACCACACGTGCCAGGGATGTGCGTTGATGCATGATGCGTTGATGCAGAGTACAGCCACCCCAAGGTTTTTATTATGAGGTATGGGCCCTAGCGAACGGCCAGATGGACTCGTAGCAGCTACTACACTCTCTCTGTTGTAGCTGATGGCGGTTGAAAGGCCGCTGGGGGTGCCGGCAGAGCGCCGCAGCACGTTTCTATCGGTGCTGTCTGTATGTTTTCTGTGCTGTATGACAGGTACTACACTCTCATTAACAGCTTCACTCTTGTTAGTATTGCCCTAGGTAACAGGTGATTTTAAAAGTTATGTGCAGCCCGGGGGGCCATGCCATGTCGGGGGCATGTGTCGCGGGGATGTTTGTTGTTGGAGCATATTGCCCCCGCCGCTCGGCCGGGGCCCCCAGCCCAAACATGCCTGGCCGCCGCTTTGGAACAAAGACGCCATTTCCATGTGTCGAGTGTGTCATCATCATGTGTCGGAATGTCAAGGGCAGCGCTTTGCCACACGTCAGTGCCAGTGCTCTGAACGTGCGTCGTCTGTTCACGGGCCCGAAGTGCTTTCAGCCCCTTGCTTAACGTTCTCTCCGTCTTTTATGCCGCCGCGCCTTGTGCTGCCATCGCCAGGTCTCATAGCGAGCATCATCCTGCTTGGATACGGCCTGGTAGGTGCATGATGGGCCGTGCCAAGCATGTTGCCAGGGGATGCCATTGTACGGGTAGTTAAGTGCACGGAGGGTATTACGACATGTGTGTTGTGCCCGTTGGGGCTGGCAGCTCTGTGTACAACACGACGCAACAGGCAGCATGGCGCAGCTGTGAGGACATCAGCATCAAGGACGTTTCCTTTAGGCGCAGAACGAACGTGGGGTGGTATGCACGTGTTCGTGGCGTGCTGCGTAATAGGGCATCACTCCACAGCCATCTGTCCACCAGCATGAACCATAATGAAGCCGCCAACACCCTGATCCGTGCCCAAAGCGCATCCCTGCTTGCCGTCACCTTAAGCTCGAGCTTAGGCCCCCACACCGCCCCCACTCTTGCCCTGGCAGCAGCTTCAATCGTGTGTGGTTCGTCTTTCCCCCACACCGCACCGCACCGCACCTTACGCCGGCAGTAACCAACCGTGTTGGAAAGTGACCGAGACTCATATACCGGGGGTGGGGCCCGGCGCTTTGCTGGTCTTAACAAACCGCCCAGTAGCCACCGGTAGCTCCCCATCACCGCAACCACCACATCCTCCAGCAGCTCCCATGTCTTGACACTTTTCGTATTGATGGTGGACGACCATTACCTACACGACACGAGTGCATTTCCGGAAGCTACCACCGGACGGAAAACGCCAGGTCGTTTGTCGCAGCCGTCTTTGGCCGCCTTCCACGCCGCCTCCTCCGCCTGCTATTACTACTGCTACGCCTACGACTCCTATATTACTGCTATTACAACTGCTACGCCTACGACTCCTACATTACTGCTATTACAACTGCTACTGCTACGACTCCTACTACTACTGCTATTGCTATTACTACTGCTATTACTACTACGCAGGTGGAGATCCCTCGGAACCTGTGGAAAGCGGATCCGGAGCGACAACTCAAGTGGTGTGCCCACAGGTGAGCACAACGTTACTTAACGGGCCCATACACGCGCACAGCAACACCGGTTTAAAGGTCATGTCAAGAGTTCGCGTGCTCGCAGCGGTGATAACAAGAAGGAAAACGGGTTGATACCGTTTTCCTTTGCCCTCCCTTTCCCGCGGCCTGCCTTGCAGGGCTGGCAAGTATGCTGAGAAAGTTATGAAGAGCACAGCGGAGCTGGAGACGGTGGTGACCATTATTGCCGCTAACGAGCGGCAGATGCGGCGACACGACCCGTTGCGCAAATACATGGACATCATTGTCGAGCACGTGGAGAAGGTGCTGTGTGTCTGAGTCCGAGAGAGAGTGTGTGTATGTGCGTGTTACATGTTCGAGGTTGCCTTAGTTCCCGTGAGCCTTCATACCTGCTGCCCGATACAAGAGCCATGAAGTGTCTCAAATGCGTCTACTGCCTGTCTACGTGTATTATGACATATGTATGTGTCTGGTGAGGGGCGCAAGCCATTGAGAAAAGGGAAGGGGGTAGGAGGAAGGGAGGCGTACAATTACGACGTTGCCATCAAGTAGGCTGAAATGGGGCCTGCGGGGCCGGGGGGGGGAAAGCGGGAATGGTACAGAAAACCTCCCTCCTCGGACCTACGGGGCTAGAGAGCGCTCCCACCGGTCCCACCTCTTGAGCCCCACCTCCAGCAGCCTGGCCCCTTCCAGCTTACCCTGGCAGGTATCCCGGGTCCCCGTCGACTTGCGGGTGTGGGTCTGGGACGATAATACCTTGCGTTGACGGGTCAGGTCAGCAGGTCTTTGTCAGGTCCGCAGGCCGCATTGCCGTGTAGCGACCTTGCTTGCATGGTCTTGTGCAAGTGGTGTACTCCTTTCGGGTGCCCACACCGCCACACGCGACAAGCGGCTACAGTCGATGAAGAGAACACGACGCGCCAGGCATGTACGCACACGCACGCACGCACGGTGCCGTGGCAAAACCGCTGACCTGAGCCCCGTGGACCCACTGCCACAGGAGTCCCCCATCAAGCCCTCGGACCTAGTTGCCCGTGGCACCGCCTCGGGGCGATCCTCGGGCGGCATTGACATCGAGTCCCTCAATGCGGAGGACCTGGAGTATAACTACGATGTAGCGGGGCTGGCGGCCCTGCGGCGGAGGATGTTTTACGCCATCTCCACGTATAAGGGTATAACGGGCAAGGGGCGACGGGGAAGGAAAGGGGGAGGAGGGCATGAGAGGGGCATGAGGCCCGCGGCCGGCCCCTTTGCCCCGTTCCCTGGGTTGAGGGCGGGGGCCCCGGCGCGGGCGCCTTGGCTGCAACAGCAACTTGGTTGGCTGGCTGGCTGGGTGGTCTGGCTGGGGGGTGGGAGAGCGTGTTACCGCTGATGTCCAGTTGTAAGCGGTAATGCAAGTCGCTGCATCATCTCTACGATGTAAACAGGTAGACAAGGGAGCGAGGAGGTTCTTAAAGGGAGGGAGCCAAGTGGTGAAGCGATGTACCTCATGCTGCGCATACGACTACCTCCTTACTCGTTCTCCAAATTTGCTTCGTTTGCCGCTTCTTTTTACTCTTTTTCCTTGTGGTGTCAAGTACTGCCATCGCCTGGCTTTGCCGCCAGACTACGTACTTTGATGAAAAGAAGCGCACAGCACTGTGTCACATTTTCCGCCCTCTCCCCAACGCCCTACACACGGCGTCATGCGCCACGCGTCATGTGGTCGCGCGCAGGCGACCGTGCCCAGTACGAAGAGGTGATGCTCGAGGCATTTGAGTTGGAGGACGTTGTCAAGTGCCGCCAGCTGAACGAGTTCACGCCCCGGAAGCCCACACGCAGTCCCATCAAGAAGGTGGTCTGGTTCTACAAATGTGCGCTGCGAGCACACTGGCACCGGGTGGGTGCGTGGGGGGGGGGCGGGAGGTGGGTCGTGGGGGCCGGTCATATGAGTGGATGAATGGGTAAGGTGGTCACCACTCTCTGACCTCTGTGCTTGCGTGTGGCCATTACCGCCTCGCAAATGTCCGCCTAAACGACTACCTTCATCGAAGGCGTAAGAGGTAGAGAGATGGTAAGAGAATGCATTTTAAGCATAGTTTGCAATATTTTGCCGCTACTAAAGGTGTTATCGCCCACGTTTTGGGTTGTACACCGGGTAGGTGCCGCCGGGTATAGGGCCGGCAGCCCGACACCCCACGTGAAGTAACAGTGTGGCCTGGAAAGGCAAGGGACCATTGGGGTTTCTATTGCAGAGTTCATAGCCATGTGGGTGAACCCCCGCCCTGCCATATACAACTCAGTTTGCAGTCATCAGAAGTGCCTTTACCACCGCCACCAGTGCAGTAATGTTACACACCGATTCGCACTCTGTTAACAACAACCGCAACAACGCCGAGATCGGTCCATTGTCCTCCCTAATGCATCCGTACATATCGCCTCCAAGTTGACTTGTTTTTCTCCAGCGTCGGGACTTCCCGCTCTAAATGCCTAGCCATTTTTTTCTTCCCGGTCACTCACTGCTCAGAAAACTGCGCATGATGACAGTACCGTCTGGCGCTGTGAGATCACGAACTCGCATACACGCCTACATACATCTCCCAGTTGGTAATGGGAACTGCTTGGTTTTTGTGCTGCTGCCGTTGCTGTTGCTATTGCGCTACCAGCAGGTTCTTGCAGTGGTGTTTGCGTGCATGTCCGTTTTGATCGTGTGGGCGGAGGCCACCATCGTGTCGCCAGTGGACATTTCACCACTGTCGCTGATGATCAAGGGCAGCGAGGCCAACGAATTCGGGGTGCAGCTCATCACCTTGCTGCCGCTGGTGGGTGCGGTCGGGATGGGGCCGGTGGGGAGTGGAGCGGAGCGGGGTGGGCCGAGCGGGGCGAGGAGGCGTGACTGTCATGGATGACTTTTCGGTTTGCGAAGGCTGCGGTGGACGATTTGGGACCTCTATGTTATAGGAGGGTAGGAGGATAACCCAGCAGCGACGGGCAGCTAAATGGGCGGCTGGGACCCCGAGCCATATTCCTCACCGGTCAAGTGCTACCACCCAAACATCCCTCAAACCGCGTCGGTTTGAGGTTGAAGTTCACAGTTACTGCAGGGGATATTCCACGGTGGGGTTTTCCCTCCTCCTCGGACAACCATCCGCCCTTAACCAGCCCAGCCCGGCCTCTGTCCTCCACCCGGTCACCTGGCCGCAGGGCCCCCTTCCCGGCCGCTGGGCCCCCTCCCAAACCACCCATTCCGCTACCCCCTTACCCCATCCCTGCAGGCTTACATCTGTGCCTGCACCTACGCCGCACTGTTCTCCATCACCGCCTTTGACTACAATAAGCTCATCCCGCGTGCCACCATCGGCTCGTCGCTGATGCAGAACGGCACCCTCATGTGCCGCTTCGCCGCCCCCACCTGCTGGAACTTCTATCACATGGTCCGCATGACTAACCGCGACAAGAATGGTGAGGAGCTGAGGATATGGAGCCAAGGCTTGGTTACCGCCTGTATCACCACCTGCATGTTTCACCTCGACCATACCTCCCTCCCCTCCGCAATCTCTCCCCTCCCCCAACACAAAACACACACACACACGGGGCATCGGTATGTGTATCTGATGTAGCGGTGTAGCTGTTGTATGTAGATGCGTAATTTTGTGTGTGTAATTGTTTGTGTGTGTAATTGTTTGCACTGTCTTCGTGGGTACCGCGGACCCTGTTGTGTTGGACCATGCATCGCGCTGCACGGCGATGACGACAATGACAAAGAATTTTCCTCGGTAGTTCCTCAGTCACGTTTTTGTTAAGGGGTGGGTAACACCTTCATGTGCTCTTGATGCTCCCTGAAGGGAAAACGGCGTGGGTGAGGAAAGGGCACAAGAGAACCACCTCTTACCAAGGGGAGATTAACGGAGTACATGAGCCTGGGTAACATCTATTAGGCTACGTCCTGGACTGTCTTTTCTCATCCTTCATTACTACCCCTCCTTTCCCCGGGCTGTGCCCTGCTAGACGGCGTCAACACCGTGTTTGAGGACAAGATGGGTTCCATGGCCGTGCCCGCCTTCCTGAGTCAGCACCTCAACACCTACTTGCCGCTCATCTTGGTGGTGGAGTGCGTCATCACCGCCTTGAACCTGTGGGACAGAATCATGGGACTGTGAGTGCACCCCCTAGGTAACCTTTTAATATTACGCTGCACTAACTGGGCTGTGGTTTGGAGCCAGGGGAAGTGGGGAGCAGTTGAAAAAGGGGGGTGAGGAATACTGTGAGAGCCGAGGAGGTGCGCGAGCGTGTGTGATCCGACGCGTAACGTGACGTGGTTATCGTGAGTTATATGTGCGCTTCGATATATGAAATGCGATGCCGTGAGCCGTGTGTGCTTGCGCTGGCCGAGTGTGTATTCTGGAGGGGAGGGCCCTTTCCTGCATGGGCCCTCCTGGGAGGGCCCTTTCCTGCGCATGTCGGTTCACGCACCACCTGCTGAGATGTGGGTGCGCGTGTAACCATCATCAGACGCACAGCCTTCTATCCCCTTTCCCCCTTTCTTAAGGGAGCCCTTTCCTACACGGCCTCGGATCGCTTGTTGTTAGGGGAATACGGTCCCCGCAATCCTCACTATCTCTGCATAATCTCTTCCCAAACACCCAAACACCAACCCATCTGCCTGGGGCGGCCTCTCTGGATTCTTTTCTTCCTCCCACCCTGGACTCCTCTTCGCCCACACCACACCGCACCACACTACACTACACCACACCCTCCCACAGCTGCGTGTCCTCCAAGTACAAGTTCTCCAATGATGATGATGTGGATGATGAGTACACGGAGAAGGGCCGGCAGCTGGTGGCCCGGGAGCGGGAGGCGGTGGAGAAGGGATTCACCATCGGCCAGGTGGGGCCAGGGAGGGAACGGGGGCTAACGTCCCTGCTTCCACAGCCATTGGGGCTGGGAGGTCCAAGGTTCCTTAGGGGTTTTCCTCCTGGCTCGCCTGTTCGCCGGGATACACGCCTTTTTCCAGGCCGGTTGCCCTTTCCTGACCCTGCTGCCGACACCACCACCATGCCACCATGCATGTATAATTACGCCACCTCTTCCCTCTTAACGCCACCGCTGCCATCACCCCCGCTATCACACAGTACAACGTGCTTCAACTGGAATCTTACCCTCCCCCGACCCCCGTTCCATTATCCGCCCCGTTCGCCCGCAGGTCCTCACGTCCGCGTTTTTCGACCTGGATTTCCCGGACATTGTGGGGGGACCGAGAAGTAGGTCCAGACGAGTCTGTTGGGTGTTGGGTGTTGCCGCATTGTGCATGGAGCCCGCTTCTGGTGGCCAGTGAAGCGGGGGGCTCAGGAGGAACGCCGAGCTTCCGTCCCGACCCCTCTAAAAGAAAGGAGTCCGCCCTAGTGTCTTAGGGGTTCGCCCTATAACCCCTTTTTCGGCTGCCGCTAGCCGGGAAGCATGACGGCCTAGCCGTATGTAGGGGGCTTACTGACCTGGGGGGATGGGTTTTCTATTTTGGCCGGGGGGGTCTAACAATCACGTGCCTTCATATACCGCGCGCGTGTGTGTGTATGTGTGTATGTATGTGTATGTATGTGTATGTATGTGTATGTATTTCCTGGTGGTCCCGTGGACAGCCGGAGTCTGGTCTTAGGCCTAGGGATGACCTCCCCTAGTGTGTGCCAGGTAGTCTTACCTGCCTGCCCTTCGTCCGTGTGGTTGGAGCTCTGGGGGGGTTGGTCGGCGGGTTTCCCAGGAGCATGGGGGCAGGATAGAACCGTCACGACAATTTACTAACCACAATAACAACCTCCATGAACCGTCCATCTAGCAACCAGCGCTGCTGCCGACTTAACCGTCTACTAACCGTATTCATCACGGCTTGTTTCTCGTTGCTGCTGCTGCTGCTGCTGCCTCTGTCGCCTTCGCAGGTCGCCTCACGCAGCAGAAGAAGGGCGGCTTCCTGGGTCTGTTCGGGAAGAAGTCCGCACCTGCGACCACTGCGGCGGTGGGGGCGCCTCCCCCCCTGGCGGCGCCTCAGCGGCCGGGGTCCGCGCCCAGCGGCTCAGGTCCCTCGGGCACTGCCCCTAGGTGAGATGATACGATAACACATACAGACATGTACACCACATGTACTTTAACCTGTATGTACGTCTGTATGTACTTCGTGCGGCTCAGTTCATTTAGAGAGACACACACACAGGTCTCCCCTTCCTCCCCACCCACACACACCGTCACGCGCTCCCCGTGCTTTGGATTTCGGCAGCCGTTGTCTCCACAACTTTTGCGTCATGTGATCCATCATCCCACCTATCCGACATAAACCTCTTTTGACATCGCTGCACCCAAAGGAGGAATGTGTGCGCGGGGTGGGGCTGCACCACCTCATATCCCCAATAGGGTTTCTGATCCCCCTTTGCTTCGGTTCGGTTTGGTTTCGGGGCCTGATTGCGCTTTGGCAAGCGAGCGCTGCCTTGCCTTGCCTGTATGGTGGCCTCTGGGTGCGTGCTCCTCTGGTGGTGTGCCTGTGGGTGTGCTCACCGCACGACTCCCTCTCGCCTCTGTGTCCGACAGGTACAAGTCCAGCACGGCGGCGGCGGCGGCAGCTCGCTGGCTGGGTCGCGGCGCAGGGCTGCCTGATGACAGCGGGGTTATGCCGTCGGCGGGGTCGACGTCTGCCGTATTGGACACTACGTCGGCTAAGGCGTCTTTGTTGGCATCCAGGGTGCGTGCGTGTGTGTATGTGTGTGTATGTGTGTACATCGCCCCACGGCGTGAGAGGCGTGGTGATCCGACCCGACCCGGCTTGGCCTGGTCTGGTCTGGTCTGTGGTCTGGGTGTCTCTTGGTTATAACGGTCCTGGCCGTTGATGTTTAAGGCCGAGGGGTAATGGGTCCCGCGGGGGGGGGCGCTGTGGCCTTGGGGGGACCCTAAGTACTGGTACTGCTCTATGGTGATGCTTGTGGTGGTGATGCGCCTTCCAGCCTGCCTTTCCGCCTGCGTACTCCCTCATCCCCGCCCTCGTCCCCGCCCTCTGCATGTACATGTCACGTCGCCTACACAATTTCAGCAGTACGACAAGAGCCCGGGGGGCGAGTATGACGCCCCGGGGCAAAAGTCTGGCTTGGACGGCATCTTCGCGACCCTGTCTGGCGTCGGGGGGGCCGACACCGGCGGCGGCGGCGTTTCCGCCGGCAGCATGACCGCCGCCGCCGCCGCAGGCGGAGTCGTCGCAGGTGCGGGGAATCGTCTGGGAGGCGGTGTTCAGCCGGACACTCCCGGGGCTCAGCGGCACTCGGAGAAAGACTCCTTGTTGGCTGGCTTCTGGCGCAGTTGAATGATTAAATGAGAGGAACTCGTTGCGGTGGGAGCCGAGCGGACCAGCCGTGCATGCCGCCTTAGCCAAAAGGGGGGGGCCTAGAAGAGTTGAGCAGGATCTGGTTTCGGGATATGTGCCCTTGCCCCAGATGAGCATCAATAGTTGTCTCTCCGGGGGTCGGGGACTCGGGTTCTGCGTTGGGGTTGATGGGGCGGCCTTGGACGTTTGGCCGGCTTTTGCTTTTTCCTGGAGGGGAGAGGGGGTTAAGATGAACCACTGGCGACGAACCACAGGGGAGTGGGGGAAAGGAAGCTGGCCGGTGGAGTGAATGATGATCTGCACACGCACACACACACATACATACAGACGCACACATATGTACGCGTGCTGTTGGGCGGGACACCGACAGTCGGCGTTGATGCTGGTGCTGGTGCTGGTGTGCGTGACAAGCTGGGGCGGACGGGGTGGTTAGCTGCGAGTGAGTGGCGTGGAAATTCGACAGAAGTTTGCTGCCTTTTGACTACCTCTTTGCGTTTCGGTAATTATGATTAAGCGCCTGTGAGGAGTGGGCTTTGTGGCGGCGGCCCGGTGGGGTACCCCACCGTGTATGGGGCGGGGGGCGCGTCCTTGGCGCGACTTGCGCACTCGGTGCTGGGATGTCCTGGCCAGCGGCCGTGTGGGATCTTAGGTATGGGTTCTTGCATTTTGCTGGGGAGTTGTTTGCATTGCTGCATTGCTATCGGAGATGTGTCGCGTCTTAAGGGTGGGTGGTGCATCTTGCAATGAGTGAAGTGCAAGTTTAGAACATGTTTGACTTACACGCTTTGCACGAGAAGAAGGATTTAGGATTTATTTAAATGAGTTGTTTGTATGTAACCCACTATAACTGATGGAGGGACGGACAGGCTGACGGACGGACGGATCTTGGGACCAGTCTGTTGTCGCACGGGGTCTTTCCTGGCAGATCGGAACTCTGCGACCCCACCCCTGAAAGCCGAATCCTTTTCCTCGTTGGCACCTAAGCACGGCAAGAAGCCCCCCGGCATTCAGTTAATCCTTGGAGAGTTCCCGTCCCTTTAGTATTTCGCCACTTCCCTTCCAGGAGGATCCTTCTCGTCTGGGTAATAACCTTTTTCTTGAAGCCAACAAAGACTATTCAAAGCTGATTTGACACTGAGTTTACCGCTATGTGCGCAGGCTCCGACAAAAAGAGGTTTTGTTGGAGCCTCAGTGCACGAGTGGTCAAAATTTATATGTCGGTTGAAGAGGTTCTCGACGCACGGGTGCGCTTCTGTGCGCGCTAGTCGCTGCGCTGCAGGCACAACCGGCTCTCCGGGTACCTCCGTTTTGTGTATCTGGGGCTGTGTCCGGTGCGGTGCAATCGCAAATATGTATACGCCTTATTGATATGTGATATATAGCTGATTACGGATGCGTGGCTACCAATACATTTTTGTATGTGTGCACGGGACGAGGAAGAGGAGGATGAGGGCTGGGATTAACTTGCTGTTGTTGCGAGAGAAATCGCCTGCGGGGCCGCAGCAGGGCGCAAGAAGAAGGGATTTCTGGGACCCGTGGGTCTTCACGTGAGGTCTCTCAAGCGCCAACCTGACAACCACAAAACACACGAGCGGCAGCGCTGCTTGTTGTTCTTGTATATCGCGCAACCGGGGATCTGTGACGTACAGCTTTTAGACTTACGGCTGTTATATTGGAGGTTGGCATCCGATGCACCGCGGATTGCCAGGCCTGGCGGGGCGGAGGTTAGCCAGCCTGCCCCGCATAACCGCACCCCTCCCTGTAGCCGTTGGCAATCCACGTCTGTCTTTTCTGCAGCATCAAAGTGCCAGGGCGATTGACCGGGGACCTTTACCTCCAAGGTCAAGGTCATTACTACAGCCATTGGACTGCCAGACTGACAAACAGCGCTGGCAGCCACAGCAGCTACCTTTCCCATTAGCTAGTCCGCCTACCACCAACAAACAGCACCCAACCCCCGCGCCACCACCTCATCACCACAGACCTGCACCGCGCACACCGCCGCCATCGCCAGCTGCACTTTCCACAGCGCTGCAGACCCGGAGCGTCGTCGTAATTCTAATATTTCTACTTCCCCCACACCCCATGGGTGGCCACCCCATCCACGTCGAAACAATCGCAGTAAGCGCTACCCCACCCGCACATACACACTCTCTCGCTTCAATCCACAGCAATTCCTGTCTCTCCTTCTCCTCCTGTCTCCCGTTCTCTCTGCAAGAAACTATGCGTACCGGGAACGTGTGCCCGCGTGCGCATGCATGTGGATAAAGTGTGGGTGGGTGCTTTCGTGCCGTTGCAAGGGTGGCGGCCCCCCCGCCAGTCGCCGTCTTTTGCCAGTCTGGCGGGCTGTTCCGTTCTGTGCTCCCCACCCTGGCCCCCTCTCCTGGCTGCCACCGCCATCGCACATCCCAGTAATACGCCAGGTGCCATCCGTCTGTAACACACACACACACACACACACACACGCACACAGACACGCACACAGAAAGACATACGCACAATTAATCGTGTGCAGATCCTCGTCAGTCCTTGCCTGAGGCTCAGACCATGGACACACACACACACACAACCTCACATCAGCTGCCAGAATGCGAGGGTGCCGTCTACGGCCACCGACACAATGGTTCGGTCGTCCGGGCTGAAAGCCAACTTGGCCACCGGAGCTGAGTGGACGGTCGCTGCCGCCACCTCATTGCCGTTGTGCCAGTCAAATACCTGCGACCGAGCAACCGCGACGGGAGTGCCGCACGGTAAGACGAGAACGTAGAGGGGCGGGGCAGGGCAGGGCAGGGCAGGGCAGGGCAGGGCAGGGCAGGGCAGGGCAGGGCAGGGCAGGGCAGGGCAGGGCAGGGCAGGGCAGGGCAGGGCAGGGCAGGGCAGGGCAGGGCAGGGCAGGGCAGGGCAGGGCAGGGCAGGGCAGGGCAGGGCAGGGCAGGGCAGGGCAGGGCAGGGCAGGGCAGGGCAGGGCAGGGCAGGGCAGGGCAGGGCAGGGCAGGGCAGGGCAGGGCAGGGCAGGGCAGGGCAGGGCAGGGCAGGGCAGGGCAGGGCAGGGCAGGGCAGGGCAGGGCAGGGCAGGGCAGGGCAGGGCAGGGCAGGGCAGGGCAGGGCAGGGCAGGGCAGGGCAGGGCAGACGATAAAAGGTCCGTCCCTGAAGCCGTTTGAAACGAGCCCCTTATCCGCAGCATAAGATGGCTGCTGCCGTGCGCTTGGAAAGCGCAGACACACACAGCCGCGAATGTACGCATGATCGCTTCACCTTGACAGCGTTGTCCGCGCCGCCAGTGGCGAACACGACACCCCGGTTGTCACTGGCCACACATCCGCCCTCCACGCCGTGAGCCTCCACCTGGAGGGTGCCGTACGTGTGTGTGTGTGTGTGTGTGCGTGTGCGTGTGGAGGGTGTAGGGGGCGGGGGGAGGGGGAGGATTGGACAGACGATTGAATGTGGGAAAGGAGGCTTCCCTTCCGAACGACCCCCATCAACCCTCAACCTGCCTCTCCCCGCTCCTCCCTTTTATCCCTCACCATCTATCCCACCCCCTAAAACCCGCCACCGCTATCCCGCAGTGGGCCCCCACCCGGCCCCCCAACCACCACCCTTGCAATCACCTTGGTCCAGCGGGGCTCGGGTCCTCGCACGTCCCACATTTGCACCTTGCGGTCCAGGGTGATGGTCACAACCGATACCTGCTCAGCGTGGGAATTGAACCCTGTTTTGTAAGCTTGGTAGTATGATAATTCTGGGGTCATATACTGTTCCTAAATCGCGCGCCTACCCGCCTACGTCGCCACACCCCGCCCCCCTCCCTAACCCCCCACCCAATCCCATCTCTTGCCTTATCAGGCGACACCGCCAGCCCGCGTATCATGGAGTTGCTCCGCCAGGTGACTCGGGCTTTCTCGCAGCCCAGCTCCCACAGGCTCCAGGAGCGGTCCTCGGAGGCTGCAACCTGGGCGGGAAGACCGCGGGGTGGACCGGGGGGGGGGGAAGACGTGACTTTCCCACCCACCGGCGGGCGGTACGGGACTCTCGGGTGCGCACGAAGCGAGGAGCCGGGAGCTACGGTGAGCACAGTAGTAGTGGCATAGGGGCACAGAAAGGCTACGTAGAAGGACGTAGAATGGAGCTTCAAACACGCCTTGAGCCCGATCCGTACACCGCCGTACACCGCCGTACACGCTTACCACATGTTTGTCGTCCGCCATCACCGCCACGTCCACCAGCTTCTCCATGTGCAGCTTCATGTGTGCGGCCATCTCTCTGCTCCGGAGGTCCCAGCACCTCAGCTCTCCACCCGCTCCCCCCGTCAGCAGGAAGCCCCCGCTAGAGGGAAGATCCAGGGGGGGAAGGGGGAGGGGGCGTACGGGAGGCGGGGGGTCAGGTACGTCTTGATAGCAGCTGGGGGCCCTCCCGATTGACGCATCCGGAGGTTCTTCACCGTCAGGGGGGTTGAAATGAACTTCTCATACGTTTCAAACTGAACTGTGCATATAGTCCTGATACATGTATATTGTGTGTGTGGACGTGTATGCATGTGCATGTGCATGTGCATGTGCATGTGCATGTGCATGTGCGTAGGAACTGCAAAAGTCTGGGCATTACCATTATCTACCTGATCTTAGATAAAGAAACCGTTAATTTTATACATATTATACTTGCTATGTAGTATGTATGTACGTGTGTCTGTCTGTGTGTGTTTTTCCTGGTCTGTGTGTGCGAAGGACCAACTAAATAGCGAAAATGGCGGAGGCGGGGGCGGCCACATTGTACGACGGCGCAACAGCATCACAAGCGGCATACGTTAATGCGACCGATACTGCGATGAATACACAGCGTTAACTGGTGGACGGACAGACGGACAGACAGACAGACGGACGGATGGATAGACGGACCGAGTGGCCCGTGGGTCATGCCGTACCCACCCGTGTGCCAATTTCATCGCGGTGACCCCCACTGAGTGCGCCAGGGAGTGGGCTCCAGGGATGACCCACAGCGGGGCGCACAGGGCACCACCGCCCGTGCGGGCATGACAGCGGATGTGGCCGTCAGCCCAACCTGTGTATGTGTGTACGCATGTGTGTACGTACGTATGTATGTGTATGCCCCAGGGGACCAAGAGGGGGGGGAAGGGGGGAAAAGGGAAAGAGCAAGAACGCGTTACATTGAACCGAATCGAGTCGTCGGTTCAAATCGATTCACAATTGGGGCAGGTTCGACATCTTCGACATCGGAGACGGGTTGAAAGCAGTTATGCATAATGATGATGATGATGATGATGATGATGATGATGATGATGACGCTGCTGCTGCTGCTGCTGCTGCTGCTGATGATGATGATGACGATGTGCATCATCACGAAGCAAAGGCGGCCCGACTGCCGACACGTCCAAGGCACTAGGAGCTGCTGCTGCTGCTGCTGCTGCTGGTGCTGCTGCTGCTGCTGCGGCGGCTGCTGCTGAGCACCTCCCGCTTCCGTAGGGGTTGGGGGGAGGGCAGTGCTGCACTACTGCAATACACGCACATGCGTTGCGCACGCAGCAAACAAAAGGCTCGTGCGCTTCATTGCAAAAGCCACCTCGACCCGAACCCCTCCCCCCCTTCCCCCCCCTAGCAATTTCCAGGCAAAATCTAAATCAGTTCTGCTTCTTGTACACTCTTTCCTTGGCAGCAGCTTCACTCGTTCGTGGTTCGTCTTCCCCTTCCTCCCCGCCGCCGCCGGTGTCTATTATTAGCGGTTCACTCCCCTTCACTCCCCTTCACTTCCCCCCCGCCCGTGCCGCCCCAACTACTCACCCGAGACAATTGCATCACGTGTCATCGCGCAGCATAAGGCCCCTCCCGCCTGGGATGGCTCCTGGGCCTTACATTGCATCGTGAAGTCCTAGGAAGTGAGGGGGGGGGCAGCGGGGCAGTGGGTTCTAGACGCAACATGCTGAGGGCTGGGGGCCAGATGATGACGTCCACCACCGCGGCTGTGTTTCCCCTCTCCCCCTCTCTCCACCCCCCCTTTCCACTACTGCTACCTGCACACTCCACACCGCTACGGAGCCGTCCGACGAGCTGACCGCCACCGCGTCGCTCTGCCCCGGGGCGAAGGCCACCCCGGTGGTGCAGCCCCCCTGGGCCTGACTGAGGGTGTGCAGCTGCAGGGTGGTTCGGTCCAGTCTGGAGACGGGGGGGGATTGGGGGAGGAGGGGGAGGTAGCTCAGGGAGGGGGAGGAGGAGGGGGAGGAGGAGGGGGAGGAGGAGGGGAGGAGGAACTGAGCGGGGTGTTAATAAAGGGTATGGAACGGGTGTTTGAGGGGGGCCAGTGGACCCGAACACGGTGGCGGGGGTGGGGGGTATTGGGGGGTAGCGGTCAAAGAGGCCGAGGTTTAAGTTGTGGAGTGGTTTGGTGTGGTACGACACATACACACACACGCATACGCACCTGAGCACGGCCCCCTGGGTGGTTCCCAGCAGGAATGCGGATCTATCCGCGCTCAGACAGAAGCTGGTGATGTGGCTTCCCGGGGCGGCGGCGAAGGGCCTCAGCTCCCTCCAGGCACCCCCTGCGGGGTTGAAGGCGGACAGACTGCCATCCCGACCCGCGGCGATGACAGCGCCGCCGCCCTCCGGGGACAGCAGCAGCCCACCGACACCGCCACCGCTACAGACTGGGTGAGCCAGCTGGTGGGACATGTACAGTGAGTGCCGGGAAAGGGGGGAAAGGTGTAGAGAGGACAGGGGGGATAGGAGACCATCGGAACACTGACTGGGGACGGATAGTCTGAAACGTGGGTCTCAACGAGAGGATATGGGGGGGGCTGAAGGGGGAAAGAGAGGGAAAGGGAAGACAAGGAGAGAGGGGAAGGGAGTTCTAAAAACCCCCCGGTGCGAGTTGGGGCCAGCCGTGTTCGGGGGGTGGTATGGCGGAGCCGTACCAACGGGATTTTATTCCCTCACCAGCTCCTGAGGATCCAAAAAAAGGAGAGGGTGTGGGTGATAGAGCCCTAGACGGCGGGGGGAGGAGGGGGGGAAACCAAAGCCCTAGGGGTTTCCCCTCATGCCACGCACCTACCTGCACACTCATGCGCTGCACGTTAATGGTGACCACGTCACCGCTTGCCGTACCGCAGTACAGCCAGTTGCCGTCCGGGGAGAACAACAGACTCGTGTACTCGCGCCGTATGGAGCCGAGCACCACCTGGACCAGGACAGCACGGGTAACACCGAGGTGGCGCGGACAGGCGCGGGTAGGAGCTGGAGGAGGAGCTGGAGGAGGAGCTGTGAGAAGTAAGTTGTCCGTGCCAAGTAGCAAACCCAGTACCGCGTCATCTTCCTATTTCCCCCTCCTCCTCTCGCCCCCTCCTCTCCCCCTCCTCCTACTACGCCTACTGGTCAGTTCTGCTGCTTGTACACTCTTTCCTTGCAGCAGCTTCACTCGTTCGTGGTTCGTCTTTCCCCCTCCTCCTCCGCCCCTCCTCCTCTCCCCCCTTCCCTCCTCTCCCCCTCCTCCTCTCCCTTCCTCCTCTCGCCCTCCTCCTCTCCCCCTCCTCCTCTCCCCCTCCTCCTCTCCCCCTCCTCCTCTCCCCCTCCTCCTCTCCCCCCTTCCCTCCTCCGCCCCTCCTCCTCTCCCCCCTTCCCTCCTCTCCCCCTCCTCCTCTCCCCCTCCTCCTCTCCCCCTCCTCCTCTCCCCCTCCTCCTCTCGCCCTCCTCCTCTCCCCCTCCCCCCTCTCTCCTCATCCTCATCTCCGCACTACTAGCTGCACTACCAGCCGCATTACTGGCCGCACCCAACCACACAGCTTGCCGTACCTGTTTCCCGGAGATCTGTCCCGAGTAAGGGTCCAGTGTCCAGATCGTAACATCCGCCGCCGCCGCTGTCGCGAACGTGTATGTACGGCCGCCGGCAGCCGTCCCGTGAGCCCAGGCGGCGGCGGTTATCAGCTGCAAGCCGGAAATTCAGTTGAGGGTCGGCAGTCGATGATAGGTGGTGGTGGTGGTGGTTAGCGCTAGCAGGGGACTGGAGACGGCATGGGCCCCAGGCTGCCGGCACCAATAGCAGTGGCAGTACCAGGATTATCCACATCAGGTCAGTCGGGTGGATGAAAATGAGAATGAAAAGTGTCGTACGATTCAACCTAGGATGGAGGACCTGGTTAGGAAGGTTAAAAAGATCACCACTGGCTGTTTTGTTGAGGTTTGAAGTTTGGGCCCAGCCCAGGTACGCCGTACAGGTGCGCCTTACGGCCGTCGTACTAATACGTGTTTTGTGGCCACCAACCTTGAGCGGCTCCAGGGGGGCCCGCGTGACGACCTTCATGGTGGCCGTATCCAGTACGACCAGCTTAGCGCCCCTTCAAGAAACAGGTACGGCGGGAAAATACGGCGGTGGAGAAACAGTTGCAGATTCTTGGCCGATATTACAGGATCAGTTTTGTCAACGACAAGAGCGCGTCGGGGCTGCGTCAAGCCTTATATGGGTACTACACCTTACCCTCCATCCGTACATGCCGTACAACCATTGCCCTGGATACTATGCAACATCATCACCACCACCAGCAGCAGCACCTCACACAATTCAGCGCCGGCATATTTTGGTGAGCAACGCAAGTAAAAGTGAGGGTGGATACATCACACACAACACACCTGCTTTGAGAACTTGCAACCCAAGGCAAAGGGGGGGGTGCAGCTCTAGCAAAATCTTCCGCAGATGTACAAGTACAGCGTCGGAAGGCATCGTACACCGTTGTACACAACTCACTTGCGGCAGCACGCTGACATGAGCAACCGGTCGTCATGCGAAAAGGCCAATGACGACACCTCCAAATTGTGCTCCGAGAACCTTTCAATTAACCAACCGGGTCGGTTGGAGGTTGGGGTTCGGCGGTTGGAGGTTGGGGTTTAGGTTAACGTCAACCGATATGGGGACGTTGTTGGTGCGGTGGGGGACGTGTGCATGTACGTGTCACAGAAGCAAACATCCGCTGGGTGGTTGCAACACAAGGGAAGCAATAACCACCACTAACCGCCAACGACCACGAACCGCCTCAGGTAGGGCTCCAGGCGAGGGGGGGAAGTGGGCGGCGGCAAAAGGGCTATTCGGTTCAGAGGTGGAGATGAAGAGATGGGGACTTTAGGGAGGGTGTTGCAGCCATAAGAAACCAAACAAAGCACTACTGCAGCGCCTCTGCACTAATGCCGGTCACAGACAGACAACCTTATGGGTTACAACATGTACCGGGTTTCAATACCAATTGGAGCAGCTGGCCACTGAAAAGGTGTCTTTCGATGATGACTACAGCAGAGCGTTTTAACAGTATTTATAGACATTGTGTATGCCGTAATGTGCCATAGCTACTACAATCTGTCGATCCTCGGTCTTTTGCTGCAGGAATACCATCACATAAAGTGGACGGGTGCTCTCTGATCTCAGAGCAATCATCAGCATCATCACGGGGCTGCGACCGTTCCAGGGTAACATGCTATGGGGTTGTTCTGATTTGGTTAATGCAGCTAGGATGGATATATGTTCGGATAGGATGGAGATAGGTTCCGATTCGTTTAACGGAGCTAAATATGCGTGGCACTTTTTTGTTTGATTGTGCATTATCCTGACGCGTATATATACGTTTTAGATGTGAACTAATCATCTCCCACCCCAGCAGCAAGCTGGAGCTTGCAGACTGTGTGCACCTGTGGCCGAGTGGTTAAGGCGCCGCCCTGCTAAGGCGGTGGGGTCTCCCCGCGTGCGTTCGAATCGCATCGGGTGCGATTTTTGAATTTCGGCATTGTCGGTATATTAACAATTATCTCCGGTCATATTGATGATGATTCCATGCCTTTCAAAACTTTGACTTTTTTGGATGCTGGTTTATAGCATCATCGACACCAGCTGCAGCACTGCTAGGGTTTTCCGAAGCGAGAGCGGAAGCTAAGGACCCACGCTCTTGTTCTTCCTTCCCATCATCCGCCATCACACCTGGTTTTGGAGCTCAGGCTCCCCAGGTCCCAGATCATCACATCGGCCTGGGGGCCCCCCTGACCCGTGGCAAGCAGCCCGCCGCCGTTCTGTTAACAGCGGTTCAAAGGGTTGGGTGTTGAGAACAATTTTGTACCGTTTACCGTTGGTTATATCGTTAATCGCGTAATGGTGTCGGTGTCGTGTGCCAACCTTGGCACGTATGTGCAAAGCACTTAGTATGTGTGCACATCTGTGCACGTGTGTAATATCTTCCCTCCGGTGACCCGGAGAGTGCCCAAAGGGAACATCGCAAATCGCGATACATATATAATCTCTTGTATGTATGGATGTACGAATGTACGGACATGGGTGAGGTCATCAAGCTGCCACAGCATACGCGGCCTGGGTGGGTGAAGGCTCTGGGGAGGGCGCCAAAATGTCGAGTATGATGTACGACTGCCATCATGTAACGCCCAATGTCTACGTGGCCCAGCGACTCGGCGACCCACCGACATGGCGAATGCGGTGATGGAGCTGTCGTGGCCTCGGAGGATATGCTGGGGGGCCAGGTTGTCCTGCAAGGCGGGAGGTAGCAGAAGCGAGGTGGGGCCGGCCGCAGGGATAACTTAGATTCCGTGTGTATGTATGTGTGTATGTATGTGTGTATGTATGCGTGTATGTATGCGTGTATGTATGTGTGTATGTATGTGTGTATGACTTAGATTACACTGTGGGCCGCGAGAGCCGTACATACATGTGTGTATGTATGTATGTGTGTATGCATGTCTAGGCAAAGGGCCCTAGATCACCCCGGGATCGAACCTGGGGAGGTGTTCCCCAACACCTGTGAGGTCCTGCGAGGAGAGGGGAGGCGCTGGAGCCCGTGGGGCCGACACTGACTTGGGTCGGACTTTCGCGAGCTGGGTCACAGCAGCAGAGCACTTTCTGATTCCCTTACGCTGCTGCTTTTTACCCCATTCCATTGTTCCCTCCCTGGACCAGGGCCGGACTAGAGCCCTGGCGCAGGGAAGTCTGCTTAAGGCGCACACCGGATATGCCCCTGGGGTTATGCAATATGCGGGGCAAGCGTATGTGGTCGTCTGCTACTAGGGGAAGACGGGGTGGAAGCTAGGACCGCAGGGCCCGACGTGACGAGGAGGCCATGGGCACGAGGTGAACACCACAGCCCGCAGGCCCAAATGTGGGCGTCCTTTTGGAAGGGAGGTGCTTGAACTGGTGCGACTGCATGGGTGCGGAAATGCGGTTATGAACGCGCGAACTTTTCGGTCGGAGACGGGGAACAAATCTAGTTCGCTCCGACATTACTAACAGCTAGGGCCAGGCTGGCCATGCAGCTGGTTTTCTCAGGTCATGTTGGGTACGTTTTCAGGAAAACATGCTTATCCGAGACGCGAGAGAAAACGACCTTTGTGGCGCACATGCGTCCGAGACACGTTGCCATGTGGCTTGCCGCACCTCGCTGCCTAGGATGATGGCTGCACCGCAGACCTGAGCAATTGTAAAAGGTCCTCTGGAATTCGGAATGGCTTGCATTGAGCCAGGCAAAAGGCCACTGCGGACAAATGGACAGTTCAATTACAGGTAACTTAGAGCACTCGTTCATAAGCGATCACAGACTCAATATAATATAATCATACTTTAGGCCCTTCATGTGCCGGAGTACAAGTGGCATTTTGTCGACTTGAGATGATGCAAGTTGACAAGACAAGGTTCGACACTAATCTAAGCGACAGCAACAAATGGAGCCGTTAGAAGTGAGGACCTGTAGATGTTCAAGCAGTAATGGTCATGAAGCACATGCATGCGACCCGTACACACGCACGGCAGCATTTGGAACCCTTTCCCAGGGGTCCGTTTATATAACGCGCATAACAGCGCGGACGAATATTCCTACGTGGAGTGCCTTAATCATAAGCACCTCCGAGGGGAGAAACCACTACGGTTACGGTGTGTTCTCCCTCTACGACACGAGACCCGCAGGACTCACTAGCATCGACCCGTGCAAGATCCTCGTGCATGTTCATAGATGCTTCTGAGCCCAAGAGGCCATGCTGTACCACGTATATAAGGATCTGTCTCCAACCGTCTTCACAGCTCCAGCTGCGGCTGGGGGGTAGCTTTGTAGGAACAGGTTCATGACAGCTGAGTTAAGTTCAGGAGAAACAGTAATGGCCTCACTTTGTTAAATGCTTTTGAGTAGGTTGCTATCCAAACCTGTGCTATCCAAATGGGAGTGTTTCTGTGCTTTGCCAGGTAAGCGCCTAGCAGGGCCCGGGGTAGAAGGGCCCGTTGACAACGGATAAACCTCTGGCACCTGCGTCCTCGGACTTGCCGTGTTCAGGTCCTCTGTGCGGCACAGGGCTTCAGGCCGATCGGCATTTCCTTGCTAAGCACAATTCCAGCAGCGGGGTCTTGGCTTGCTTTTGGACGCATTCTTCTTGGTCCAAGAAGCGCACTCCAGGAGTGCGCTGAATTGTGCCTCATGCGCCGCGGCCGGAACAGCACCGCGGTTTGTAATAAAGGGGCTATCTATGTCAAAGATGTGGGCAGCTCCAGTAACCCTTGTGCACCTCTTAGCCTCAAGACAACCATGAACGTCTTGCCGAATGCTCCACGGACAGCGCGGTTACCTCAATTTACATAAACCAAGGTGAATGAATCTTAATCATAATACCAGGTAGTAAATAGTGATGCAGTTAGCTGGTCGATACCGGCAGTTTGACCGGGTGGCCGCTAAATGCTGTCACATAAGCAAAACGGAACATTTGGGGTGAGGGATCATTTACAATACGCCACAGAAGCATGTCATTCCCTCGTAGGGACTAAGGGAATTGACCCAACACAACGCACTCATAAGCTTTAACCACTCAGTAATAGTATGTCCTGTGATCTAGCTGCGTGGAAATGCATATCGGCAATTCCGTTGGAGCCACAGCGGCCATACCTTCTGTTGCACTGTTGCAAAGCACACGGACATATGGACGTTACGACTGCCGTACTGCAGCTTAAAACTTCTCAACTGGAGCTTGCACAGCATATACAATCAATGCGTAGCTACCACTGTTTCGCATTCATGTATCAAAACGCTGGTCCTAAGACGAATATAAAAACTCTGAAGTAACTGCCTTTCGTGTATTATCCTTGTTAAAGAGGGACTTCGTTATTTCCACCCTAATACAACATTCTTTGTAATACCTTTGAGTTGACCCATATGTTGAACTAGTTTTTTTGGCTCTATTCCGCCCACCGACCTAATGGCGTAAGCTTGCACAGGGATAGCGAACGCCGCCATGAGCCTCCGCCATGAGCGCGGCAAAGCCGCATTCCCGCCTAACTCGGAAAACCTGGGTGGGGTACAACTTATCTTGGACGAGTACCGCCACATGCAAGAGCGCATCAATGATATTCGGCCATCCACAGTGGAGCTGGCAGCTGCCAAGCGCTATAAAGAGGACATGTCCTTGGCAGAGCGTCTCAGCCGAAATCGGGCGGCACGCCGTGCAGCCCACAATCCAGTTTCTGCCGAACACGTCAACAATCTGTACCACATGTACAGGTCAGCCGACGCCTCCGACGACCCGTCCATAACTCATTAGGCGGAAAAAACAAACCACCGCCAATCTCCTGATATGCGCGCAGTCATATCTTAAAAAGCACGTCTTACAGTTCGGCACTTTCATGAGCCTAAGGGAGGAGGCAGAGTCCCTGTTTGACATGCAGGGCGAAACCCCCTCCAAACGTCTCATCACCCCGCGACTCCGACCGACATCTCCCCCCTCACCCTTGCTACATCCGACCCCTTGTACCACAATAAACATCTCCCCCCTCCAGACGACCATCCCCCTCTCCTTCTCCTCGTATCCTTGGTTGCCGCCCTCTCTCCCACGCCCTCCCCGGTCCTTCTCCCCCACCAGCTCGTTGCTAAGAATTTCCCAACCCCTCCCCGCCCTTCTGCAACCCGTCCCCGCTCTTTCCCCCCCGTCAGGCGCATAGAGGAGTCGTACACCCGTACCTCCCGGCTCAAGAACCCCTGGGACACTACCGTGTACCCCGTCTACCTGCGGAGGGACTCCAACCCCTACCAGGACATGCTCAAGGTGGGCCGCTAGGGGCCGAGAGGGCCGAGGGGCAGCGCGAAGTGGGGTGTTGGGAAGGGCACTGTTCGGAGGGGCCACCCCCTCCCGTGGAGGAATCCTTCAGAGATCCAGTGGAAGAAACTAGAGCGCCGAGTACCGCTGCTGTCGCTGCAGTAGCAGCAGCACTGCAGCAGTAGCAGTGCAGCAGTAGCAGCCGTCGTGGGCGCCTACATCACCAGCAACCTAGCGACTAAACCAATGCCAATCAACACGCTGGACGCATTTCGTAATTTCACGCAGTAAATTTAGTTTTTCGTCGTCTATGCCCCGTCTGTCCCCTTCAACACCCTTTGTCTCTCACCCCCTCACCCACACCATGCACCTCACTGTGTACTTAGGCGGAGATGGAGGCCATGCGACCCGCCTCGGCCCCCGCCTGGGCACGCGACCGCAGCCGCCGTCACGTGCCCCCCGGCGACCAGTACGCCGGTTGGAGTGTACGTGAATCCCTGGGTGCCGCATTTCCCAAGTCCAGGTGTGTGTGAGAGAGAGTGTGTGTGAGTGTGTGCGTGTGTGTATGGTGTCGGGGGGTGATGTCCGGGTCGGGGACTCATGGGTTGGGGGGAGCGACTAATGGAGGTGATGGGTCGTATATCCGTAAAGTGCAGAAAGCTGTGCATGATGGGGGTTTGGTGAGGTGAGCTGGAGATCCATTGGGGACTGGTAGGGAAGCCAATCGCCGCGGGAGGCCGTGGCCAGGAGGGGGTCCACACTGCTGCGAGGAGGAGGTGGAAAGTGGAAGAGGGGTGAGAGAGGAAAAGACACTTTGCGTGTTTGCATGGTCGTACGGGGCAACCGGCCGCTCGCCAAACCCGGGTTTCCCTGTCCGTCGCCCCACCCGCCCCTCCAATACACACACGCGGGGGTCGCAGGTACGAGGAGGCTCTGCGGATGGCTGACCGCGCTACCTACAAGAAGGCCATGATGGCTGAGATACTCGACAAGCGGATTTACAAGGAGGCCGAACTAAAGGCGCTCTTCCGCGCATATGCCCGCCTGGCTCCGCTGGGGGATAAAGAGACGGTGGCGGCCGTGGTTCGGGAGCTCAAAAAGGAGCTGTTTGTCAAATGATGGGGCGGGGGATGGGAGGCGACAGGAAAGGATGCGGTCTGGCTGTCCGTCGGGGGCTTCTGGCTTGGGGAGATTTTACGATTGTTGTGACGTACATACATACATACATACGGTAGGGTTTGGCACTACTGGTAAGGCGCGACCATTGCCCCCGGGAGATCCCGGGATCGATACCGTTAGGGTCAAAAGTCCTTCCGATGGTGGAAGGCATTGCGCCCCTAGTTGATGGACGGTGGTGACCTGGGATAAAGTTAACCTGCGAGCCGACCAGGAATGGAGTTGGGCCGCTGTCGACCCGGCAGATTCCGTTGGATGCTGGTGGTGGGTGCGGAACCTTAGCGATCCACTGAGAAGTTGACTAGGGTGACTGGATGAGGGTGCCCCGAAATACCGGGGAAGGCAGGGTTTCGCAGGGTAGCTGCCACGGGCGAAGATACACCCCCCTGTTTCACACATCATACATACATGTCTACATACATATAAACTGTGATACTTTAGATATACTGTAACAGCATTCGTTCACACGGACAGTTATATGAGGTGTTGCAGGGTGAGGCCTTGTCGTACGGAGCTTAGGCGTAGGAGTGTATACATAAGGCCCCTTTACGTATGACAGGGAAACTCTGTGTCGGAAAGCGCTGTGTGGGCGCGTGGACGAGTATGGCTCTGACCCCTGGTGCTCGAGTGACGGTGATGTCAATGGTAGCGGCACTGGCGGCAGCCGGGTTACAACCCCGTGTGCCCCCGTGTCTAAATGGGCGCAGCGGTCACGCACTCTGAGGTGTGTGTAAGGCCCTTCAGCTGGTTTTAGATTCTTTCCTGTCATATTTAAACGTGTTGGCGCTTGTCGTATGTAGTGCTCTCCCTTTCTATGCGGATGGTTTGAAGAGGTTGCAGGAAGAGTGAAACACAGCCCACACGCACCTGGAAGAGGTTATATTACTACTATTCTTAGCTTGGTGCCCTTTTCGCTACAAACTCGCTAGTTTGCCTGTAGCTTTGTCTGTATTTCTTACGCAGCCCAGTCCCGCTTACAAACACCTCGGGGTTCCCTGCCTCAACACCATCCCGTGCCGTGCCGTACCATTGTCACGCCCTCCCCCCGTGTCCGCGGCTACCAGTCAAACCTGCTCTCCACCCCCACCCCCGCACCCGCTGCCCCTCGCGGCAGGCCCCACCCCAACCCCTCACTCTGCACGCCACGCTACCGGAAAGGCAGAAAGGCCCCGCACCAGAGCCAAGCTGTACGGGTCAAGCTTCACACCACCGCGGGAAACCTCCTTCCATCTTCTCCCCCCTCTTAAAACACGCGCACAGCCCACACGCACCTCGTGCTTCCGTAACTGCACCTTGACCTCCAAGACCCCCCCCCGGGAACCACGACACTAATCCCAACCGCCAACGTACATCCAGTACGGCCAAGAGAGCAGCAGGATCACTAGGGGCAGTGGGAGGACTGCACCCCCACCCTCGCGGGGCAGCCTCCCCCCCTTCCCTCCTCAAAAAACCCCAAACCCCCCCCCCGGCCAATGCCTCCCCCCGACCAGCTTCCCCCTCATCCGGCGTTGCCGCCTTTCTTCCGCCGCTTACGACCGCCCTCGGCCCGGGAGCGCAGAGGCTGCTTAGGGTCAAGGGGTGTGTGTGTTTCGCCGCGACGGCCTCCACCACCACGACCACCGGCCTCACGACCACCACCACCACCACCACGACCGCCGGCGCCGCGTGATTCGCCCCTGCCACCTCTGGCCCCGCCACCTACGGCCCATCCGCCTTGCCCTGCGCCTTCCAAGCTAACGAAAGGGCCGCCACGGCCTCTGCCCCCATCGCCGCGACCGCCGCGACCACTGCCACGTCCACCCCTGGGGGAACCCCTCCCAGCCCCCGCACCGCCCCCCCGCACACTGGGCATCCCGCGATCCGCATGTCCCTGGGGCCGACCGGTCCCTCCCCGCCGCAGGAACCCGGGGGACCCGCCCCTGCCTGCCCTCGCCTGCTGCCGGGGCTGCTGGTGGTGGTGGTGGTGGTGGTGGTGCTGCCGGTGCCGCAGCCCCGCGGCCCCCTGGTGCTTTGAGTCATCGCCACCTCCGTCGCTGTCGTCGCCATCCAGCCCCGCCGCATCCGTGCCCTGGAAAGCATGACTACAGTGCGCGAACGAACGAACGAACGAACGGATACAGTGACAGGACAAAGCGAGCTTTAACCAGGTTCGTCAGATTAGCAGCAGCACGAGCGAGGCTATGCGTTGGAATCCCGACACACACGCCTCCCTAGCTCATCGGACTATAATCGCGGGTCTTTATTGTTGATGGGAGGGCTGCTGGAGCGGCGGCCCTCATCGGGACCTGTTTGCGCCCTGCGGCAGCCGTGAGCTAGCGTGAGCATATCCGCGGGCTTCAGCTAGATCTCGTAAATAGCCTTAAGTTAACTCTTTCTTAGCAAGCCCTTTGAGCCGTGCGGCCCCCTCCCCATGGCTTTCATAGGGCAGCAGGCCGGCGGGTGCGTAGTAGGCTATGTAGCGATTAGCACGACCCCGGCCAAGCGTGAGCCACACGGCGATCAGAGGCCGCAGACCGACCTCCCACCTGTCGGAATCCGTCACTTACCCGCCGCCGTCGTCGTAGTCGTCGTCATCTTCGCCGTACGGCCCATCGTCGCCCCTGATATCCTCATCATCATCCTCATCTTCGGCGCCCGCAGGGGAGTGCCTGGGCCGCCGTGGAGCCGGCCTGGGCACACCGTTGACCGGCCCTGCCGCCCCCGTGTTCCTCCCTCCCTTCCCCTCTCGCCGCCGCTCCTGCTGCGCTTCTTCGTCATCATCATTTTCATCATCCGCAGCTAAGAAGAAGTCATCTTCCTCTTCCTCGCCGTCGTCCCCGCCCTCACTGCCCAGCTTTGCCGCAAACGCATGCCTGGGCCTCTTCGCCCCTGCCAGCTCGGCCTGCTGCCCGTGTGGCTTCTGCGGCTGCGACTGCGGCTGCGCCATCGCCCCCTCTACACGCGCGCGCTTAGCTGCCAGCCCGACTGCCCCCCTCTCTACAGTTGGCAGCCCGCAGGAGCCTTGCGGCTTTGCGGCACCGGCTTTGCCGCCTCCTCTAGCTGTTGCTGGGCCTGGTGCTGGCCCCCCGGACTGGGTTCGCGTCACCTGCTGTTGTTGCGGCTGCTGCTGCCCGACTGGCGGCTTGTACGGGCCCCCCCGCGGCCGCAAAAGGCCCCCCCGCGCCACCCTGCCGGCCCCCGCATCTCCCTGGCCCCCGTCCTCCTCCTCCTCCTCTTCGCCCTCCGCTTCTTCACCCTCGCCGTCACCCTCATCAACGCTGTTGCTCTGACCCTCAAGCTCGTCAACGCTGCCGCTGCCGGGCTCACCGCCGCCGGCCCCATCCGTCACCGCCGCCGCGGCCGCATTACCGTCGTCGCCGTCCGCCGCGAGAAAGAAGTCATCGTCGCATTCGTCCGCGTACCCATCGTCACGAAGCACCTCCTCCTCCTCCTCCTCCTCCTCCCCATCGGGCTGCCTCTTTTCCGTTCTTGACGTCTTGGCACTGTGACGCTGAGCGCCGTGCTTCGGAGCGTGCTTCGGAGGTGCTGACTGAGCCTTGGGGGCACGGTCAGCTGCGCCCCTCCTGTTCCCCCCGGCCTTGCTGCCCTCAACCCCATTAGCCGGTAAGCCGGAGACGGTAGCCGCCACTGCTGCTGGGTGAGCCGATAATGCCTACGGTGCGGCCCAATGTAAGGTGGGGTGCTGAAAGTGAGGAGCTGATCGGAATGTGCTCCAGCGTATCACACAGGCGCTGTGTGGAAAGCGACACTTAACCAAATCCAGATCCAGATCCACAACGGTGGAACAACAGTATTCCGCACACGCGCGCACACATCTAACCGCTAACCGGGGTCGGCGCGGTCAGAAGATAACAGTACGGTAAGGTGCAATGCCATGCCGTACAACAGTACGATGTAATGTACGACAATGCACCCAGGACGTACCTTGTCGCCGAGCAGCGCCCGCCCCTCGTCCGCTTCCGTCACCGCCGCCACCTCCGCTACTTGTCGCCGTACAATGGCACGGAGCCGTTCGCGCTCGGTCTGCGGAGAGTTAGCGGTTGGTAGTTAGCAGTTAAAACTAACAGCACCAACTCCCCCTGAGAACCATCTGTTGCAATCTGCCTTTTACAGCATGTAATAATGCAACCACGCTGCGTTTCCACACGCGTCGTACTTCTGCCGTACTCACCTCAAGATGCTTCTGGGCCTCTGGGTCCTCGACGTTGCGCAGAATGGAGACGTACTTTTCGCCCTGTGTCAACAAACCACATGCAGCACATGGCATGGCAAGAGACAACAAAGACTCTGGAAAGGGCCCCCCCCAACACACACACACTCTGGTGTTGGCCGCGTGAAGCAGATATCGACCTGGCGACATATTACCTGGCGACCTCACAGCTCCCCTCAATCCCCCGAACCTCCGCTCACCCTCGCCCTCCTCCCCCCCCGCTCTCCCCTGCCTGCCCCGTGGCCTCCGGGCACGTCGACAAGTTGGTCAGACACGAACACCCATTGGACCCTGTTCGTGCGGGCGGCCAGGCGGGCTAGAGTACGCACACACATGCACCACGCATACCCCCCCACCACACATACGTCGCCCATACCTAGGGCGCCGCTATGCCCCATGAAGTCCACACTTCACACTTCACACTTCACACGCAGCAAAGTACGCAAAGCTGTTTACCCGGACAGCGGGACAGGTCATATCCACATGGACATGGCCTCGGGGGCGCTTTGGACCCCAGTTGGCTGTGATACACTTCACATCACCGCTTGCCCCCGTCTCGATTACTGTCGTACAGCCGTACAAACGCCTGATACCGTTTTACCTTGGGAAAGTGCTTGACGTACATGAGGTCCTCTTTCAGCGCCGCCAGCTTTGCCCTCGCCGCTTCGGGGTCCAGCGGCGGCCCAGCAGCCTCCCCGTCCTCCTCCCCGCTGCTCTTTCCGCTGCCGCCGCGGCCCCCCTGGAGTCCGCGCTCTAGCTTTAGAATGGCCCGTTCCAGCTTCACTCGCTCAAAAAACTTTATCTGCAGCGTGATGGATCCACTCCGCCGGGTGCCCCAGAGTGGGACACCGTGGGAGGGGGGGGGTCAACGGAGGGGGCGGATGCCAAGGCGGGGTAAGGGAGGTAAGGGGGTAAGGGGGTAAGGGGGTAAGGGGGTAAGGGGGTAAGGGGGTAAGGGGGTAAGGGGGGGGAGAGCACACAACGGCCCATGCAACCGCTTTACTTCCCGAATGCGAACCCTCCTGGGTGGTCCCCCGGGGCCCCCGCAAACCCACACGCGCTCCTGCGTTTTGTCTTGCCATTGTGTGCATCCTCCGCCACCTCTAATCGCTTCTTCTCATCACAAGCATCATCAGCATCTCGCGGTGCACCGCCCGTCCTCCTCCTCTACCGCATTCCCCCCTTCCCCCCAGGTACTATCACCTGCCTTGTGATATTTGACCGCGTACTTCTTCTCCAGCTCCTGCCGCTGGTGCTGAGCCAGGGCCTCCGTCAGCTCCACCAGCTCGGCCTCCTTGGCGGCACGGACCCGTGGGTCGAGACCTCCCTGAGGGAGGAAGTGGGGAACGGTTGGCACGACGACACAATACGACAATACACACACGCAGCACGGAGGTCAGCGGCCATTGGCCGTGGGGGTTGAGGATTTGCGACGACGCAGAGGAAAGGGAAGCGGCGATTACGGGTGGGCATCATGTACAGGAAATGAACGGCAGCTGCAGCGCCGCGCGCTCGCCCTCCGTCCGAAGGTTGCGAGATAGGAGGTCGGGGGAGTCTCTATTTTTAATGGGAGTTAATTGCCGCGAGTAATTTGGGACGCACCCGCTTGAGCAGGCGCTCGACGCCACGGATTTTGTTCTTGACAGAGCGGTGCTTGTTGCTGCTGCTGCTGCTGCTTCCGGCACTGCTGTCGCCGCCGGGCTTCTTGGAGATACCTCCCGCGCGCGGGCCCAAGCGACCCCGCCCCATGCCTCGGCCGCGGCCCTGTCCCCGGTCTCCGGGGAAGCGGCCGCGGCCACCGGAGGCGCCCGGTCGCCCCATGCTGGTCAAGCTGTCGCAAAAGAATGAACTCGCATGCGATTACTGGTGGTTTGTCATGCCTTGGATGATAGGAATTACAATAAGGCCAGGTAAAAAAGTTTATTGTTGGCGGCGCAAGCCGAAACAATTAGCACCTAGGCGTGAAAAGAACTCTGTCGACATAAGTTGATAGATTGTAAGCTGTGAAGATTTATAAAAGCAGCCTTTACGGTTGCAGGCGATGAACGGTTGTGTCGCAGTGCGCGGGCGATGGCGGTGTCGTGCGAGGGAGACGACGAGCCGGACGCCTCCTCCCTGCAAATCCACGAAGCAAATTGTTGGCTGCCTAGTCGTCTTCACTATACGGTAATTAAGCCTTGATAACTGCTGGTATATTAGGTGAGCCGTGTGGTGTACCTCTCGTCATCAGGCACGCAAACCAACCGCATATCACTGCCTGTGCAACGCTGACGGAAAACATCCGAGCACTGATTCGTTGCTTGTCTTTTTGGTGGGTTTCGCATTTCCGGTAGTCATTCTTTAACTAGTTACTATTACTGTGGGAGAGATGGCAGCTCCCAATCAGCAACAGCAACAACCGATGGTTGATCACAAACGCGAGCCGTGCCCAGACCGCATCTTGAATGATATCGGTGGTGCCTTCGCCATGGGAGCCGTGGGCGGCGGCATCTGGCACCTGATAAAAGGAACTAAAAACAGCCCTTCAGGCTATCGAATGCGGGGAGCCATAGAGGTGCGATTTTGCGCCGACGCCTCCCGGAAGGAGCGGAGATACTTGCCGATCAGTCGCCGGCACCAGACATGCTCCCTACCATCCACTTCACTTTTGTGTACTTCACCATGTGCGGCACCCAAACCGCTTTTAGCTTGTTTGGCTCGATACTAACTCAACTTGCCTTGAACCCTGGGGTCGCACCACAGCACAGGCTCCTCAGACCTTAGTACCTGCCCCGTTGGCCCCAACCCTGCTCTAAGGCAACCGGGCCCAAATACTCCACAACGTTCAAAATCTGATTCTGAACTTACCATCACCTCTGTAATATCCATCATGCAACACAACGATACCCAGCTACGCACATCCCCATCCCCGTCAGCGCCGCACATCGCCCTGGCCAACATTGACGCCAACAACGGCTTTAAGCCGGCCACTTAACAACTCCATGTCGCGTTAAACCGACTGTGCGTTGCCGCCCTGCCATTCCTCCATGTCCGCCCTTTTCCCTCTCCCCTTTCCCTCCCTGGACTGGGTGTATTACTGGCCTGTATGGGCCTGTGTGGGCCTCTCCCCCCCTCAGGCCGTGCGCCGGGAGGGCCCCCGTCTGGGCGGCAGTTTCGCCAACTGGGGCCTCACCTTCGCCCTCTTCGACTGCTCCCTGCAGTACGTCAGAAAGAAGGTGAAAGCATGGGGGGTACGACGGGGAGCGCAGACGATTGTCGAAAAGGGCCAGCATGGGGAGTCGGGGGAAGGGGAGAGAGACCTTTGCGAGGTGGGGGAGGGGGGAGGGGAATCCAGGGGATAAGCGAATGCACAGTCATGTGCAGCCAACGAGCGAAAAGGGAAGGGGATGGAAGGGATGTTGAGCAGCGAGGGAGGGCGTCGTGTGTGTCGTGTATATGTTAGTATGTATGTATGTTAGTATGTATGTATGTGTGTATGTATGTGTGTGTATGTATGTGTGTGTGCAAGTGGTACTTACGGCCACGCGGATTATGGGCGCGAGGAGGTGTGTGTGTGTGTGGGGGGGGGGGAATATTGAGCGGGAGAGCCAAGGATCGACTTCCGACATGACCTGAGGGGGGGGGTCCGGAAAGGGGGACGTGCGCTGTGCGCGTATTAGAAACAACGGCGGTTACACATCTTGTTCTTGTGTAGCGATAGCTCAGCTCGATCTTTCAACGCCACGTTCCTTATGGCCTGTCTGCAGGCACTCCTACCCACCTACATACACATACACACACGCCCCTCCCGCCCCTCCCGCCCCTCCAGGAGGACCCTTGGAACGCCATTGGCGCGGGGGCGCTCACGGGCGGCTTCCTGCAGCTCCGGTTCGGGCTGTCCTCCGCAGCTAAGAGTGCGGCGTTTGGCGGCTTCCTGCTGGTGAGGGGGCGGGGCAGGGGCGGGGCGGGGAGGGGAAAGAAGGGACTGGGGGTGGGCTGCGTGGGAGAATGGGAGTGGAGAGGAGGGGAGGGGGAAAGAGGGGGGAACGTTCTGGGTGTGTGTGTGTGTGTCTGCCAACCGATGGGGGGGGAAGGAAGGGGGGGGAAAACAGTATGATGAGCAGGAAGGCTTGAGGTGTGTGCATGTGTGTGCGTGTGTGGTGGGAGGATCGGATGGGGGCGGGCTGGAGCGGAGAGAGTACCACAGCCGCATCCATATGTGACTTCACCGCCCTCATCCCGACCTGCTTCATTCCCCCCCTCCCCCCTCCCCCCTCCCCCCTCCCCCCTCCCCGCTGTCCGCTGTCCGCTATCCGCTGTCCGCTGTCCGCACACAGGCCCTGATTGAGGGGTTGGGTATTGCCCTCACGAAGCTCACCTCGCCTCCGCCCCCCGGGTTGCCACCTCCCACCATGGGCGGACCCATGGGTCCAGGGGGCCCTATGCCGCCGCCAGGTGAGTGCTGGAGTGGCTTTCCCCCCTCCCGCTGCCCCTGCCGTGTGTTTGGTTGAGGTGGCGTATGACTTAGTGGGAGGTCACTATGTGTGC
>NW_003307615.1:318828-397817 GCF_000143455.1 Volvox carteri f. nagariensis
TGGCGGCATCGGCGGCTTCTTCTCGTCGCTATTTGGTGGCGGCTCTTCTCAGCCCCCACCACCCGCTGCACAGGTGAGCAGCTGGGGGGCTAACTGGCTGGGGGGGTAGCTGGGGGGGCGTAGTGGCTGTGGGGGCGTAGTGGCTGGGGGGGTGGGGGGGTGTGAAACCTGAAGTCCGTACAGGCGGGTACGGCAAGCCCCGGGAACAGGGGGTTTCTGCACGGTGGTCGATACCCTCAACTTGCTGTCGTACACCTTCCTCCGTGCACCTGTGTTTCAACCAGGTGACGGACCTCTCCGCGGATCCCTTCCAGCCGCCCCCGCTGCCTAAGGAGTTCGTGATGCATGCGGAGGGCGGGGACGGGTCGTTCAAACAACACTGAGCAGCAGCAGCAATAGCAGTAGCAGCAGTAGCAGCAGTTGCAGCAGCGGGAGGAGGAGGAGGAGGGTGGTGTGGCGAGCGCAGTGGGGGGGTTTAGGGTTTTGGGCTCCGGGGTTGTCAGGGCCGAGTGTGGGGGGTTGTGTTGGGGCCCCTGGGTGGGTGGCGAGGGGGATAGTATAGCGGGGTGACGGAAGCGTGTAACGGCGTGTCAGGGGGTGCCCGCTGTTCCGTCCACGGCAGGGGGAGGGAGGAGGGGGGGTCCTGATGGCCCCGCGGGAAGGGTGCGAGGGAGCTCTTCGGGCGGCCGGGTGACACACCCCCTCCCGCCAATAGACGCCATGGGGACGAGGGGAGGGGGAGAGGTGGGAGGGAAGAGAGGGGGAGGCGGGGAGACAGAACCTTCCGATTTGAACGCGGGTGGGGAAAAGGGTGTCGGCGGGGGGTATTGCGAAGGGAAAGTGTGGATGTGTTTAGGAGGCTGGAGAAAGAGATGTGCGTGTGTGACTTGCGTACCAGGCACTGTGCAATAGCAGGGAGCAGCCGCAGAGGTAGACATACATACACATTTACATACATACCAGGGACAGTGGAGGCGAACGCACTGCCTTGGGCTGCTCTCCTTCAGGGTTGTGTATGGGAAGGGCTTTTGGGGTCCCCGCCCGGGCGCGGAAGGCGGTGGGTGGTCCTTTTTATTCCGCCATGGTGTCCTGGGTGAGTGAGTGTGTGTGTGTGTGTATGGGGGGAAATGGGGGGTGACGGAGTGGGGGGAAGGGGCACCCTCTCCCACATCCATCACTTGCGCCGGCGCACTTGGGTACTATGGTGGTTTGATGATCCTGGTTCGGTGCAGGCGGTCGAGGAGGAGGCGGGGTGAATGTGGTGTGGTGTGGTGTGGTGTGGTGTGGTGTAATGGAAGTGGAGGAATGGTAAGGTGACGAGGGCCAACTCTCTCCCTTCTCCCTGCAGCTTTCTGATACCACAGGGGGCCCCAACGGCTGACCGCCGGCGCGGTGCGTGGGGAGGCTGGTGTTGTCCCCATGCACCCCATGCACCTCTCCCCCTCCCCCCGCCCCCCCCGGCCCCCCCGGGATGGGGGCCCCCTCTGTAAGGCGAGACGTGCTTTTCTCTCCCAGCTTGTTGCTGTGTACTCCCTTCCCCGGGGGGTGCGCCTGCATACATGGCCACAATGATTGCCGCCCAGCCGCACTTAGCCCCCACCAGTTCTCATGCCAAAGGTCGCAGACGATAGTTGCTTTTGGGAATTCGGCAAGGCATGGCAAGCTCTGGTACATAAATACATACATACAAACATACATACATATGAGGAACAGCAGGTGGAGGAGGGAATCCCTGATACGTAGGTATTATGGCAAATACTGATCGTTGGCGGAGTTTGTGTATCACGCTCCTAGTCGCCTTCTTGGGACCCTCTTGGTGAATCTATCGCTTCCATTAGGTGTGCTACTCCGTCCGTTGTAATGTTTTGTGGCTTCCCTGACAGATTATAGTTCTTTCGTCGGTTGTGTTCGTCGGTCGGCGTATGTTAGTTCACATGTTTGCCATGTGAATTTATGTATCCATACATCAATTGCATTCGCTGTCGGTATGTGTTTGAAACTGCGTTTTTTTGGATTGCTGGGCTGTGTGATTGCGGATGAAATAACGGCAAAGACTGCGAAGCGCTGGTGCGAATAATTAACGGATTCCAACGGGCTAATGCACTTTAAGAAGCGATTGACCTGCCTCATTTGGGCATAAGACTGCTCAGCTTTCGAGCACGAAAGTTCGACTAGCAAGCATGATCATGGCAAGCAAGCTTGCCTTGTCATTAAGTCGAGTCGCGTGCCAACAGGTGATGGACAGCCTTCCACTTTGAGCATCAAGCATAACTCTCAGATGTTTACCTTTTATCTTTAAGCTTAAAAACAGTATGCCCGAGGGCTCGCCTTAAATATTAAAAACCCAGAAATTGCCTTTGAAAGCGGTTTGTTCTAACTCCCAAACATCCCTTACCCTATCACGTGGCCATTAGCTCTGCTATGTTCCCGATTCATGATTAACTTGCAAAATTTACCCTAATTTAACCTGTAGTTCCACATCCATGAGTGTGCCATCTCTTCGCAACAGTTCAACCGTCGTCCAGAATTCCCTGAGGGATAGACAGTGAAGTTATTTAACAATTTATATCACTTTAAAGGCACAAAGATCTCATGCTTAGTAGTAGGATGCATCCACAAATGTTTGAGGTTAGAGGTTCTAGTCTGCCGTACTCGTTGTAGGTCTTCGGCGATAGGACAAAGGCCAGCGCGGCCTCAACTTCATGGCATCAGTCGGCAAGTATCAGAATTACATTTTATCAAATCAATTACATCTTCCTAGATTCTGATAATGTTTGCTCTCAGCCAGCGTCAGACTGTTTCGTGCAAGGCTGCTTGCGCCTGCGCCAGCTGCAGGTCGGCAAGGATGTCTGCTCCAATGACGGCTGTTCCCGTCCGCGTGGCGAATGGCTCCCGTGCCTCTAAGTTCAGCCAGACTGGCGCTGTATCAGTTCGCGCTCAGGCATCGCCGGTGGCCACAGTCGCTCCTGCTGCTCCAGCGTTGGCAGCTGCAGTTCCAGTTCCAAAGCGGACTTTCTCCCAGCGCCACACTGAGATCATCAGGTTGGTATTTGTGCGGCAGCGTTAATTTGGGTCTTCTGTTCCTTTGCATGCGCAGTACCACTCGCTGTCCTCGCTTATCGCTACTCTGAAAATGTGGGTCGCAAATTTTGTAGGCACTTTCCGTCTGCTATGGGCGTTGACGACTTCATGGGCCGTGTTGAGGTGAGTCCTCGGCCTTTAACTGCTGTTTCGCTTTTTTCTTTGCTGCGTCCCCCTCTCATACTCCAGCGCTGAACCTTCGCCTGCAGGTTGCCCTTGCTGGCTTCGGCTTCACTGGCGACAACTCTATTGGTGAGTACGCCCTTCAATTGTCAAGTGCTTCTGTGTGTGACGACGCGAAACCTTTGCCCTTCTAATCTGCTTCCCTACTTGACCGCTTGCCCTACGCAGCTATGACCAACCTGTGCCGTGATGAGGTTACGCAAGTCCTGAAGGACAAGATTGAGGCCATCTTCGGTTCGTCCTTCAACACCAACGGCCTGGGTGGTGTCCTCACTTGCGGTGTTACTGGCATGAAGGCCGGTCTGAGCCACTCCCCCGTGTGCAACGTGAGTGTCATGAGCTCTGTCCACGGGCCTTCTTGCCCCTCTCAGTGATTTCCTCCTACTTCCCCTCAAATCCACCAGTCTGTGCTGACTAGTTAGTTACTTTGCCCGTCTGACTCGGGACAAAATTGCCTACATTGAACCTCGACAGTTACCGTTATCATAGCTCTGTTTTTCCTCCTAATTTGCACCTGCCACTCTTTTGTTCTCTTTTTATCTCTTGCTCTGCTCTCTTCCATCCCTTCAATTGTATGTTTGGCTTTCGCTGGATTATGCATTTTCTCATTCTCCTGCCTTTCGCTCCTTAACCTGTTCTGCGCTTTCGCCAACGCTTCCCGGACCCTCAGGGTGGTCGCGAGCGCTACGTGTTCTTCGCCTTCCCGCACATTGCCATCAACAGCGAGGGCGAGATGGGCGCGCTGTCCCGCCCCGGTCGCCCCAAGCAGTCCTGCGCCTGCGGTGCCCTCCTGGCCATCCTGAATGCCTTCAAGGTGGACGGCGTGGAGAAGAGCTGCAAGGTGCCTGGCGTGCACGACCCGCTTGACCCCGAGCTGACCATCCTCCAGCAGCGTCTGGCTCGCCGCGTGCGCTACGAGAAGCTGGACGTGAAGTCGCTTGACCTGCCGGGCCTGACGCAGGTCGGTCTGTCGCGTGAGGGTGTGTCGTGTCGCGTCGTGTCGGGCTGGTGGGGGGTGGCCGGGGTTGTTGCATGTGGCTGCATGGTAAATTGGTACCAGGTTTTATCACTATTTCAAAATTGAAAGGTGGCCTGGCTGATCAAAAGCAGGTAGAGAAGGAGATACTTCGGTCGGGCATCTTTTTTGGGGTGAAGAGTTAGGAGCCTTTGGCACGGTAGCCCCGGTTGGGTTTCTGAGAAGACGCCCAGCTCCCCCGCACCCGCACCCTCGCCCTTCCCGCCTGTCCTGTCTCATCCCCCCGATCCTCACGCCCTTCCCGTCCTACACTTTTGGAAATAATTGCAGGTCGCTGAGCGCACGATCACCGACGATCTGGAGTACCTCATCGAGAAGGCTGTGGACCCGGCCATCGCTGACTATGCCGTCATCACAGGTGTTCAGATCCACAACTGGGGCAAGGAGCTCACGGAGGACGGTGATGCGTCCATCGAGTTTGTGGCCCCCGCCAAGGCATACACGGTGGTCAACGGGCTCAAGACCTACATTGACTTGCCGCAGGTTGGTGGGAGGTGGTGAATGCGAATGGGTGGATCTGTTGGGTGGATGGGTTGACACAGAATTGTGAGGTGATGTCAATTGTAGATCTCATGAGTTTCGGCGTCGCTTAGAAGATTTGCATGAATTCGTAGGTTAATGTTGACGCGGACCTCTAATTGCGCGGCACTGCTGCTGTTGCTGTTACTGCCACAACTTCCCTGTGCAGGTGCCCGCTCTGTCACCCCGTCAGATCCAGACCATGTCCACTCGCTCCCTCAACGGCATCCCCGCCAAGAACATTCAGCTGGGCGTGCGCGGCTCCGTCATCTCCGACGTGCCTTTGGAGTACCTGGTCACCAAGCTGGGCGGCTCGCAGCTCATGAGCGATGGCAGCAGCTACGCTCCCTCGTTCTCATCCACCGACTCGTTCGAGTGGCCAACGTGGCAGAGCCGCATCCGGTTGGACAACAACCCCAACCGCCTGCTGAGCGTGGAGCGGGATGCCAACGCACCTACCATGGACTCGCCTGAGCCGGTGCACACCTCCTTCGAGGCGCCCAAGTAAATGCGATAGCTGGCGGAAGTCCTGGATCAATGGTTGATTCATCCATTGACTGGCAGGCGAAAAGGAGGATGGGAATGAGCCGGCTGTGGAGAGGAGATGCTGTTGGAAGGATGCTTAGGTAGATCGTTAAGACTGCTGGGAAAGATTTTGGGACAATAGGGGCTGAGGACTGAGATGTTGGAGAGGAGAGGAGAGTAGGGGAGGGGAGAGGAGGGCAGCAGGTCTAGGACCGGAGTTTTTGGTTCACACATTTCTGGTCCAGTGACTTGGACGCTGCAACCTGCTGGCTGATGTGGGGGACAAGGGGTGGCTTGCGGGCGGCAGGAGAGTAAGGGAGCGCGAGAATGGAGCGAGTTTGCATGTTGGGGAGCGTTTTCCTACTTTGTTGGCTCCCAGTACTGCTCGGTGGCGGCAATTGAGAGGGGTTCACCAGGTGTGGCTCTGGCTCTGACAACGCATCGGCACATAGGAGGGAATGTCAAATGTGCAGTTGAGTGATGTAAGCACAGTTGCGCATTTGTCTCATCGCGATTCGTGAACGAGGCATTTGCAAACAGCGTGCGATGGCGTGTTGCCGGCTGCTCTGACAATTTGACGATGTAATCAACATCCATCCATTAAACATGTATTACATAAATGCTTCCGGAAGGGGCGTATGTGAGGAGATGATGTTGGTGACCGATCTGTATTTGCTTTTTATTCGTTTTTTGCCAGAGGATGATTAGCTGTGTCACCTTCAATCCAGGACTGCCTGAGTTGAGAAGGAAGGATGAAAGCGGTGGTCAAACTTCAGTCCTGCAAGAGTTGGCGACGGTGCGTTGATAAAGTGCCAAACATGGTTGTCTGGCCGTGAAAAAGCATAAAGCTTGATAAGTCTTCTGGCAAAGGTGTGGTAGTTTTTTTTCAAAATTCAGGCACATAGAGGTTCTTGGTGGAGTAGGCGATAATGGGTCATGTCGGCCACCTCGTATTGATAAGTTTTCACCCACGATTGTTCTTATGGCTTGTACGTGTTAATTTGTAATTCTACTCGCCCTTGAATCACAAAAATTTATTCTGCTAGTTCTTCCGACTTATAATCATGTGCGAGGCAAGACACAAGTGCCATATGGTGAGAAGCCCTGCATAAACGTCCGTATGTCCGCATGAAAAACACCCAGATTTATGTAATCACAACCCTCGAAGTAAGCATGTGATCGTTGTCCTCCTCACCCCTAACGCACTTAGATAGACAGGGGACGGTGTTGAAATTACAGTATGCAACACAGCCGGTACCAACTAACTCCAGGGTGGGCCTGACCTCGAGCCAGGACCCCCAAACCGGCTTGCAGTATGTATGGTTGCATCATGCCTACCTAAACACCGAATCGGTGGCTATCAAAGCTAAGGCCTGAAGAAATACCCCGTCATAACATCCTGTACTTAATATGTCCTAGTAATTTACAGTTGTCACCAAAAAGAAAAAAGCGCAAGAAATTCACTTCCATTATTTACCTGTACCCTTGTAAGCTGTCTTCACAATACATACCATACAGGCACCTAGACAAAACCTTGAGGGAATCCAATACTGTTCTTACTTATACACGTCGTCGACTGTCTAACTTGCCCGTCCTTGCATACGAAATTTAATGGTGGTATATCATTGCTGTTCTCATAGAGGCAGTCCCTGCCAGGGCGGAGTCGCCCAACCAATACCCAATACCCAATACCCCCACCCCCACCATAAACCCAATCCCAACCTTCTCTCAAGCGTAACACGAGCAATTCCCCTCAAGCTCCACTCTGCTACCCCCGGGATATACAATCACTGTCTCGTGCCGAGGTGTGGCGGACACGTGAGTGACACAACACGTCCGGCGGCCCACTCACGATCCTACTCACCCACAACTTCATCCAGAGTGATGATCCCGCCCAAACGCATACACACACCATGCCCCACACAAGCCCCCATCCCCGTCACCGCCTTACACGAAAATTCAGTGCCGAGTACGGAAACTCCCTCACAGTCAACTGCACGTTGTCGTAGTCAAAATCCGGATCCAGGCTGCGAAAGGAAAGTGGGGATTCGACCGGCGTGTACGGAGTCGAGGGAGGCCAAGGTAAGTCTCTGTGTCCAGGGTCGTTGGTCCTATTCCAACAAGCCCCTCACGCCACAGCGGGCAACCAAGGGGAAAAGAGGACCCGGACGGTCCCTACACGCCGCACCCCACTTAGTGCCCGGTGCATGCGTGAATGACCTACTCATCGAGGGTTGATTAGGGTCTCTTCTTCGTCCCCTCCCTCATCATCCCAGGTGGTGCACCGGCTAACCCCCAAGTGCCAGCGTACCTGAAGGCCTCCACATCCTCAAACGTCGGGCCCCCCACGGACGGAGGCGGCACAGCAGCTGACTGCGGCTGCTGGCGGGGAGCGCCCGAAGCAGGAACCAGGGCAGTCCCTGCTACCATCGCCACCTCCAATCCAGGCCCATCCGCAGCAGCTGCCGCAGCGTCGCCAACGCCATTGCTTGCGCCGCCGTGACTCACCACAGCCTCGCCGGCAGTGTTAGTCTCACGACCAACATCACCAGACAAAGGGGAGCCATTGTCGGAAGCTCCGTTGGTCGCCGTGGCGGTGGCGCCTGCGGCGGCGGCGGGGCCGCTACGGCCGCCGCCAGCCCCTTCGCCCGAATGGCCATTCGCCAGCATCCCCAATCCCTCCCCCTCGACAAGACAGTAGCGATGTCCGTTGGCCGTGGGGACCACTGCTCCTCCACCGTCGCGAGGCACTTGGGACGAGCCTTCCACGTCCGAAACGCCGAGTTCTCGGGACCCTCCTCCGTTGGCCAGGTCTTCGGCTTGGCCCCCGTCCTGGTCCTGATCGTGGTTCTGATCTTGTGCGAGACTGGGCAAGGGGGAGGACCCTGCGGTGCACTCCCACATCGGGAAATACGTGGGGGCGGGTGAGCAGCACAGCTGGAAAGGGAACACATCTGCCTGTCGACGTTCAAACTGAGCCGCAAGCTGGTCGAGGCGTCCAAAACTAAGCGGGCCGGGGCCCGAGGCGCCCATAGGGCCAGTAGGGAAAAAGCCTCACGGTTTAATGAACGACCCAAATACGAAGGACTAATATCAGTTTTCCGCACAAGAAGCCAGTCAGCTGCGGGGGAGCCCGGTGCCGTTGGGGGAAATCGTGGGATGCAATTAAAACAAAGAACCAACCATGCCAGCGTCTAAAGCAAAGGGAGGTAGGGGAGACCAGAGGGAAAAGGGGAAGTCGCACCATGTCTGCCGTGTCCAAGTACGTCACCTGCTGCGAAGGCACCTCTGGCACCGCCAACGCCAAGGTCCCCGCACACCTACGAACCACCCGGGTTCGCAGCCAAAGGGCCCCGTCCAAGCCCCGCCTGAGCTGGTCATCCCAGGTTGTTATCGTCTAAGGGATGGGATGCCGAGCGGAAATGCGACCCTGAATCCGCTTTCCTTTCCCTCCCCTCCTTCCCTCATGTGGCTTGAATAGGCAGAAGCAGCTGCTTTTCCATTACCTGCTAGCCCCAGGTCCTCAAGCAGCGCCCGGCCGTCCACTCCCTGGAGTGCCGCCCAGAGGGCATCCTCGTGCCGGGTATCCTGTTGAAGCGCGTGGGGTGGGGTGGGAGGGAGTTGGTGAGCTCGGTGAGCTTGTGCAGGAAGGCGGTCCGATGGTTCATAAGGCGTCACAGCTGCTTTTCGTAATCGCCCCCCACGAGAGCCCACACAGACGTACAGGTATGTAGGCATGCAGACACGCGAGGATGCCCCTCAAGAGAAGTGGTCTCATCCACCGGGGGGGGCGGAGAGGGGGTCGCGACCCGCACCACATCTCCTGACAATCTGCACCTGGCAGGCACCCGGCAGCGCGTACGTCGCCTCCTCAGCGGGCCCACATCGCCCAGGTCCGCCCGCCGCCGCCACAGCAGCCGCCGCCGCCGCCGCCAGTCCCTCACCGCCCGGACCGAGAACGGGCGGGCCACCACCGCCGCCGCCGCTGCTACTGCCACGGCCACGTCGCCCGCCGGCACTGATGCCGCCGCCGGCGGCGGGTGCAACCGGGGCCGCCTGGGGCTCCGGAACCACCTCAGGCGCGTCGTCGTCCTCCGCTTCTTTGCTCCCACCTGCCTCCTGTTTATGAAGTAGAGAACCCTCCTCCCCGTCCGCTTCTACTTGCTGCGGCTGTGGCTGGACTCGCTGCTGCGGGCGCATGTTGTTGCTGCACGTCTGGTCTGCAGTGGCGGCTCCAGATGTCAGCTGGGGCCCACTTGCACCTGTGCTTCCACAGAGAAGTCCGCAGAACACCATAACACACACCGTTGCAAAATGGACATGTTAGTTGTAGCGGTTGCGGCGGTTATGGTACGCGCATGTGAAGTACTAGCAAGGCTAGGTAGCAGCGGGAAGGGGACAGCAAACCATCAACCAGAGGTTCATGATGGCCCAACACAGAGGAAATATGACAAGGCGGACACCCATGTGGCGAAGTTAAGCCCGTGGGAGGCTCTCCCGGGTCTTTATCTCTAGTCTCCCGGGTCTTTATCTCTAGTCGCTGAAGCGGAGGCAGGAAGGGGCCGCACCTCGCATGGCACGAATCTCGTCCTCAAGCGTCACAACAGGTGCCGCTGGCGCCAGTGGCGGTCTGGTACCCGCTCCCGACTCCCGGCGAGCCTTTGCCATAGCACTGGGGATGTACACCACGGGGGCGACGGCCGCGGCCATGGGGCCGCTGTCGGCGGCAGCAGTGGCCTGCGGCACCAAAGCAGTCGCCGTCACGGCGCTGTCGCTAGCCCCGTCATCCAAGTCCCCCACAGCGTCCCCTTCTGGCGTGAAGTTGTCCACCTGAAAGGGGAGTCGTGTGTTCATGGAGCAACAGACGCAGCTGGGCCTCAGGAAGTAGCTGGGTGTTATCTATTACAAGCGTGATTTGGGTCACACAGCACTTGCTTTGCAGGAAAGTTGTAGGTCTGGTTTGTTGGGGGATGCGGAACGCGTCGTGAGATATGCCAGCCCGCCAACCGCGGACGTCTAACTGCAATGCCGTTGGTTCTGTTACCGCCCTCCTGGTTGGCTGGTTGACCGCAAGGGCTTTTGGTGTTCCAAAGGATTATATCAGAATGACACGCACCTTCACGTCGCCAGGTCCATCTAAAATGAAACTGCTGCTAGCACGAGACAGCGTCATTACGGGGATGCCGTTTTCGTCAAGTTCCTGTGGAGAAGAAGGATCAATTAATCGAACGCAGCAACCTTTCTTCCAAAGTTACTTTCAGATTTTTATGTTCCCAAAATCGACCAGAGCAATCTCTTAGCTCCAGCACGAAAACTTGCCTCGTCATTTTCTCCTGGTTGGCATAGCCAGTCGCCCTCCGTAGATAAGTCGTCCACTTCTTCCTAAACAAGTAAGTTGCCGTCGATGGTCGGAACCACGACATTTCACAACAGATGATGGCCGATGTCGGGGCCACGCACCTCTGCAGCAGCCTTCTCATATTCATCTCGAAGAGGATCGACTGATGGTTTCATCATCTCCAGCAAAGCTTTCCTGGCTTCCTGCGCGATGCACGAACCGGTGTGGCCTTTACACATGCGCGCATAGCTATTTGTGCCCGTGGATCGCACCAGTTCCTTAAGCTCAGCAGGATCCGCATCCTTGATAGATTTCAATACCCTAGCTAGTCCTTCATACGTCTCGTTCGGCTTCTGGCCCACTAGCGCAAAGACAGCCGCGTAAACATCGTCGTGTTGCTGCACGGATTTTGCATCCATTCCTGTTAAAAGGCAATTACTGACCTCACATGTGTTGCTTTTGCTCTCAAAGGACTCTCCTGCGGCTTTAATCCCACCAAACCCAACCGCCCTGTCCGTTGTACAACATCGCTACAGCTACAAGAGCTGCAGCAAAACCAAGAGGCAAGTAGCGCAAGTTACATGTTACAAGAATCATGCTTTTACACAACATGGTTTGTGTCACCTGCGTCACCGGGTCACGTTTGACTGCGGATGCTTTGCCATGTCATTCCGCGCTTCGCATGCCAGCAACCGGACAACCCGCGCGATTTCAAACACCCTCCTCCCCCCGAAGTCCGAATCACCAATGCCCATCGTAGTAGCCATTCCGTCTGACGTAACCACGCCTAGAGTCCATAGACACCTGCACAGCTACCCTCACCCTCTCCTCACCCCATTCACCCCTCACTCCAAAACGCCACGCGGTCGTGTGAATAAATAAGTTCTGAACACCGGACTGTCCGAACCGGCAAATCCGATTTCGTTGCCCCAAACACGGGACCAGTTAAGTTCACTGCTAGCCGCCTCGCGACAACCTCACTGCCACCGGGCCTTCTCAACCTGCTACTACGCTACACGTCGGCGCATTCTCTCTCGCTGCTCCGCCGTTCTCTTCCCCCCTCTGACAGGGTATGCCGCCTCCGGCTTCCCTCGCCCAAACGGGAAACCTTGGAGGTCAACAATCAACCACAGTCGCTCGCACATGCATACACACGCACACACACAGGCATCCCGAGCCCTTGACAGACACACTCCATCCTCACACGGAGTGAAAGACTTCATACGCTCGTACATCAGTACAACAGAACGAACGTGCGTCTCTACAAGTGCATGGCGCATAACATTAAAGCACAAGCACAGTGATGACATAGCACCATAATGAAGACAAAAGTGAAGACATAAACAGCCATCGACCGCAACCCCGCCACACACAACCCAAGTAGGCCACGCCAGCTTTCCTGGCGTACGGCAATCGCGATTTTCCAAGTCCTCCAGTACCTCCGTTACAGTAATACGGCACCGTACGGCAATGCCACAATCACTGGTGTGTAGTGTCGGCTGGTGGGGGTTCCTGTCTCTTGGCCGGTGTTTTCTTTCGCTGAGAGGTCTTTTCCGTCCACTTTTCAGCCACCTTCCTTTCTCCCTTCCCCGCCTGGTAGGGCTAGGTAGCCGCACACACACATACACATACACACACGCACACCGGCCCCCCCGGACTCCCCGGGAACTCTGGTACAAGTATCTTCTCTGTGGTAAGTCTCCGAAGTTACTTAGCACAAAGCGACATGTGTGGTGGTCGTACGGCCACGGGCCTCCACCACCCGGGCCGTTCACCCACCGTTGCATTTCATAAGCAGTGCCGTACATGTTTGTGTGTATGTGCACTGATGACCATTGTTCGTATGATCTAACTACATGTTTGCAAGGTTCGATCGACTGTACGGTGTACGCTAGCGCAAAACACAGCAGAGAAGACCAATCGTCGCATGCGCATATACCCCCTTAACCCCCGCTCACTCCGGTTCCCCCCTCTACCCTCCCGTGCACCGCATGCCGCCCATAGCCCCGTCTTGACGCCGCATCACGACACACCGCTCCTAAGCGGCGGGGCCCCCCACGTCCTCTCCTTGCCGCGGCTCTCTGCCTCACAACCGCCCCCTCACCCACCCCAACCCCGACGACCTGAAAGGACAACCGAGAACCGTCAAATCGGAATGTGTCCATGTGCGGAGCCAATAGCCCCACATACCGCCCATCATCACCACCACCAGACAGCATCAGGCACTCCGCTTTTAAAGCACACACATAAATACACACGCACACACAGGAAGCATCCCTACCTGTCGGCACACGCACAACTTGCCCAGCAGCTGACCGCGTCCACCCCTCCCGCATCTCCCCTACCCTTGGTCGCCCAGCAATGCACTGCCGCCTGCCCCCCGGCCCTCTCTGCCCCTCATTCCCCCCTGGACAGCATCAGGCGCTGTTGTCGTACTCTTCGCACATAAAACACACGCCCTTCCCTCTCCTCTTCCCCCCGTCCTGCCCCCCGGCTATCCTCCTCGTCATCTCACCTCACCTCGCTGACGTGATCCCACCCGGGTCTGACGGGGGGGAAGGGGGAGAGATGAGGGGGAAGTATACGGTAAGGGTGGAGTACGGAGTACGACAGTGCGGTGAAAGGAGAAAAGTAAGGTGGCTTACGAGTCCAGTGGGGGTCATGGTTGTTAGCTGATTCACGGGGAATTGTCCGGGGGAAAGATATCCGGGAGATGAAAGAGTGGCGAAGGGGGTCGCGAAAGGCAACAGGCACAACAACAAACCAGCAACTGAGTTGCAAAGGAACGAACCAGGGGAATAGGGCGCTGCTCAGCTCACCCCCGTCCCCTCCTCCCCCCCCCTTCCTCCTCTACGGCAGGGGAACCCACCCACCTGCGCTGCCCCCGGGGTGCCCACAGCTCCAGGAAGGCCCCCCTCCCCCCGGGCAACATGGTCTCGATGGTGGTCAGGACCTCCGAGGGGATGTCCCAACCGCTTCTATCTGCGAACACGTGACACAAGGGTGGTCGTTTGGGGGGAGCGGAACGGAACGGGGGGAGGAGGAGGAGGAGGGGGGGACTTCTATGGAAAAATGCAAAATATTTAATCAAAAAGCGACAACTGTCGCCGACACCCAAATCGCCACCAGCCGCCAGAATCTCATGCAATGACGCAACCCGATTAAGGTGGTCGTGCGTGCGTGCGTGCGTGTGTGTATGTGGGGGGGTGGGGACAAGGGGGGAGGTAGGAGGGCTGTAGATACAAAGGGGAAAGAAGAAGAAGAATAACAAGAAGGGGTGAGACAGGGATAAAACACACACACGGGGTCGGAGACGCGCAATGGCGCGCGTGGGGCTTGGATGCGCTGATGTGTGTGGCGAGGCTGTGACGAGGTGCCTGTTCACAACCCCGGTAGTGCCCCCCAGCTCCACACCCCCACTACCCATACGGTATCAGCATCACTCGTCTGTGGTTCGTCTTTCCCGCGCTAACCCCCAGCCCCACCTCCAGCTCCGCCCCCCAACTTTCCCGCTCGGGTCCCCTCACTCCCGCCACCTCACCCGGCAATGTACGGATGCAATCAAACACCACATCGGGATTCCGCTGATGACGCAACTCGATGTCGCGACCCTCGCCTACCGGGGGAAAGTGGTGGCGAGTGGTCGTTGAATCGGCGGAAATTGACAGACCCACGGGTCTAAGTTGGTTGTTAGGAGATGCAAGCCAAGGAACCCAGTCCAGCAAAGAAACCGAAAATGGCCGATAGATATTTGTGTGCCTGCGTCTGTATGTATCGAGGTGCGAAACAGCTAGACAAGGGAACGGAACGGATGGTGAAGGACAGACAGCTGGGAGGACGGATGGTATGTGGTAGCACCCTTCCTTTGCGCCCTTTGCACCCGTATCCCTACGTTGCACCATGACCGCCCGTCGCACCCGTACTCGTACGCCGTACACGTACCCCCGTACCCACCCTCCCGTCGAAAGATGAGCAGCGTGGAGTGGCTCCTGCGGAAATGTCGGCCGCGTTGCGAGGTGGCGATGGCGTTGGCGGGTGTGAGGTGCACCCAGGTCAGGTTCTCCACGTACACATAGCCCCAGCCCGCCAGAGCCCGGCACACCGCCTGCAGCAGCCCCTTGTGCGCCCACACGAAGATGAAGCCCCGCGGACACAGCCGGGGGATGGGCAGACTGAGGAACCTGCAGCAACAAGGAGTGGGAGTGGGGGGTGGGGGGTGAGGAGCCGGGGCCTGGTGGCAGCACACGGCAAGGGGATCAGGAGAGGGCAGGGGCACCACCTACCGCCGCGCCCTCCGGGCCCGGCCCTCAGCAACGGAGCCACACCCGCCCGCCCGTATGGCGACCCGGCGCGCTGAGCTGCGCTCCCAATACACATACGTGCATACATACATACATACATACATACATACATACACACACTGTGTCACTCCTCTGGCGGCGGCTCCCCGCCATCCCCTCCACCTACCCGCGCATCACCTCGGCCTCCCGACCGCCCTCAAAGGCGTCCGCTGCGCCCGGGGGCTGCCAGCCCGCGTTGACCATGATGGCAATGTACTGCTTGCCGCCCAGCGCAGAGTCGAAGGGAAAAGCCACCATATTATGGGACTCGAACCCGCGACTTGTTGTCGCAGTGGCGGCGGGATCGGTGCTTGCCACGGCAGCAGTAGCGCTTTCGGACGCATTGGCCTGGACAGGAGCTACAACCGCGGTAGCGGCGACCGGTCATTAAGGGGGAGAGACGAACCACGAACGAGGGAGCTGGGGGTGCTGCTGATTAGGGGGGAGCTGGGGGTGCTGCTGATGGTGGTGGTACTGGTGCAGATGCCGGACAGCAGGTTATGTGCATGTATTAGTGTGTGTGTGTGTGTGTTGGGGGGGGGGTTACGTCGGCAGTTGACCCTTTCCCTTACGCATCACGTAACTCCATCTCCCTCTAATCCCCCTTCCCCACCCCCACGTACCCTCCTGCGGCGACGACGACGATTTAGACACGTCCGGCGGCGGGTACGGCTCCGGCGGTTGGTACGGCCGCACGGTGCGACCCCACGACAACGGAAGCGGCGGCGGCGGCACTCGCAGCTGTACCAGTCCGCCACCGCCGCCATCGGCCCCGCCACCGGCGCTCGTGACGCGGCGTCGGATGAGCGCGTTCGTGTCCCGATTGTACTGCATCACCACCTGGTGGTTCATTGCGGCTTGACGGGACTGGGCGGGGGGACCTTCGCCGCCCGGGGGACACGAAGGGGAGGGAAAGGGGAGAACGGGATTCAAGAATCCTGTGCATGTCTGTCTGTCTGTCTGTATATCTGTCTGTCTATGAAACCAGCTTAGCTAGCATCAAGTCGCTGGCAATAGCCCGCACAATAAGACCTACCCAGGGCGGCCTCTCACGACCCATCCACTAACACCGACACCGTCAAAGTGAGGAATGGATGATCATAATTATCAGCAGCAGCAGCAGCAGCAGCAGCAGCAGCAGCAACAACAAAACAATTAGTTCTAGTAAGTGAACACAGACTCACGTAAGGAGCTGAGCTGAGCTTGCCGGGTGAAAAGGTCGCAGCTCCTGAGGCTCGCAACCGCTCCCCTCCTCAACACCCCATTCCCTCCCCCAACCCCTTCCATGTCGTACCTCCCGTGCGTGACGACTGACGGCCTTCTCGTGCGGACCCCGGAGGAGGCCCCTCGCCGTCCAGACCGCGGTGTCCGCCGGCTGTGCGGCCACTGCTGGACCCCGTACGCCGCCGCCGCGCGCCGCCGCCGCTGTCACGGCTGCGGCCGCTGCCTCCACCCCCCAGCTCAAAGTCCTCATCACTCCAGAAGCCCTGACGGAGGGAGAGAGAGAGAGACACACACACACACACACGCACACACACACGCACGTACACACATACACGAGTGGATACGTCATCATTAGTGGGGTGATAGGTACATGGGTGGGTGCCGGGAGACCCCTCCGACAGTTCAATTGCGCGCCTTCCACTTTCCGCTTACATTGGCACCACTAGGCTTCCTCTCCCCCCTCTTTCCATCCCCCTACCGCCCCGTCCCCCTACCGCACCTCCCCCTTCCCGCGCTGGTGCCCATACCTTCATCAATTGTAGCTCATCCTCCTCCATGTCGCTGGGCGTAGCACCGAAATCGCCGCCCGCAAATAACATATCTTCCATTCCGTACGCGATGCCATCGGCGCCGACAGCGCCGCCGCCACCGTCGAACCCGAGCATCGCATCGCTGCCGTACAGCGCTGAGGCTCGTACATTAAGAATGGAAGTCTGTTTGAATACTTCCAGAAGCGCCTCGTCATCCAGAAGCATCTGATCGTCCGCGTCTGGATTAGCACCGGCGGTCGCTGCGGTGGGTAATTGGTCAGGCGGCAGGTGCGGCTCTGGATTGGAGGGGTTTTGTGGAGATGGGGAATGGCTCTCCGGGCCGCTGCTCGTTGGGGGAGCCGCGGGGTTGGTTTCAGAACCCGGGGCGGCGACGGCAGTTGCATCATACTGGGGGCGCGGGCCGGGAAGGGAAGGCCCAGGTCCGCCTTCCGCCTGCTGGGGGTTGCCATTCGGGCCTTGCTGCTGCTGTAGTTGCTGTTGCTGTTGGCGCCTCGCTTCCGCGGCTTTTTGGATCCGTTCCAGCTCCTCAAACTTCTTCATGATCATTTCCGGGGTTTCGTTATCTTCCACATAGCCAACGTAGTGGATGGCCGACGGTACCAACTGTGCCTTTGCGGCCACGCAGCGTCTCTTGGGTCGCCGGTCCGACATGCTTGCTGCTGTCTATGTTCCCGCAGCTTGCCAGCTGGATTGGGTTACGCGTGTGTGCTTGGGTTTCGCTGTGCGCTGCACACTTAATTGTGCTTGGGATGTTGCCAATTCCCGTGTAGCAGAGTCCTGTCTTCTACAGTTTCTGGCGCGTATGCAAGGACCTGGCACGGAACGCTCTAATGTCAAGGTGTAACCTGAGGAGTTCGTTCGTTTGACGCCAATACAAGCGTAAACTATGGATAGAAGATTTAAACCGATTAAAAGCCTGCGTGGCTGCTGAGCTCAGTCGAGAACTTCCTGTAATACCATGTACACAAAGCTTGCAGGCCAAGCAAAGTGGTCTCATGTCAACCGCTTCGGCAATTGCCAAACCGCGCCAAGGTTCCGGAGCATCCGTGTTTTTGGTCAACTTTGATGTACCACAGCTTTACAGTGACCAACAAGCTACGCCTATAAGGTCATATGAGTCTTAATGCTTAGGATAAATATGGGACGGCAGGGTCACTGCAAGTGTTCGACGTCAGCAGTACGGCAGCTGCTTCCGGAACAGCTCCCAAATAAATTCTATTCCGTCGCGGCGACATGATCAGTCAACAGTTCGGTCTCAAGAGCAATTTCCACAATATTTCAACTTTTAGCAAGTATATACCTATTAGTCGTCTAACGAGGCGTGTTCCGATACAATGGCCCTTGCTCTGTCGTCGTCCCCACGCGTTACCACCGCGTTGTCGAGGCGCCCACAAGGTCATCGCACTCGGACATCTTGCGTTAGTGTGAAAGCTCTCTCCGTTCAAGAGGCCAGTGACTGGTAGGCGAAGGACGGGTTCGTTCCGGAGTGTAAATGTACTGACCCTGCAGGCAGCCGGCCTCTCGAATGAGATTTTCCCTCTCACTGGGCCAGAGGCTTCGCAGGTTTCTAATTTCTAATGTGTTAAATTGCCGATGCTCGGTAGTCTCTTAGGCGTTGCGCACGTTGACATTTCCCGTTATCTTTGACGTTGGACGGCACCATTTAACTTAACGCTCTTCCCTTTTGGTTTATCCACTCTTGAAACAGGTTTGCGAAAGCGTTTGTTCGTATCTTCTCGCCAGATGACAGCAAGGTCGAGCAGTTCCCCTCTAACCCGTGGACGGGCCGCATCAGCCGCTCGAAGAAGCCCTTCAAGGATGGTTTCGTGAGCAACGCTCCACTCCCACCTAGCTCGGCACTCGAGCCGACTGAAGATGCGGCAGGTTACGTTGAGGACGCCGTGAAGGGTGTCGTAGCGGGCTTCCCAAAGACTGAGGAGGCCGAGCCCAACTGGACCGGCGCAACAACGGTGAGCGCAACGCGAAGAGAAATACTCTTCTTCTGCATGAAACGTAACACTGGCATAGCAAGGAAAAATGTTGTCTAAGCGTTACGAGGACCGTACACAACGGTGGTATGGCATGCTATCATCATCAATTCTGCGTTACGACTTGATTCCTGCTGCTCACTGTCCTACAGGCGTGGCGTGGTGAGGTCCACAAATCCGACAACAAGCGCGATAGCCGTGACGGGTAAGGAGGAAGTGTTGCCTTAAGCTGCCAGACTCCCCAAGACACGGTTTAGGTGTTGAAGGGTTAACAGGGGTGTGTAAATTTGCATGGACGCGATATATAGACATGCTTTGAGCGAGCGGTGCTAGCGAATATGTCTCCATTGGAGACGGAGAACATGTTCAGTTTCCTTCTCTCTCTACCCGTCTTCACCGCCTGACAGCACGAGGCGCGAAAGCTCGCCTGCCTTGTGATGGCGCGTATTAGCGTTGTGCCGCAGCACTGCTTTACAGGCTCGACGATGTGAGCACGCTCTGTGCCCTTAAATTGCTCAGAAGCCAATGCCGCTTGCTCTTGCCTGGATCCTGTACCATGACGTACTGCTTTGTCGTTGATCATCATATTTCGCTCTACTCTGCAGGTTCCACGTGAAGAGGTACTAGGTTCTCAACGAGGGCGATCAGGATGTTAAGGGTTCACGGCTCTTGCCGTAACTGGTGCGTATAGTTGATACCGCGTTTCTTATTGTATGAACTCCCTAGTGTGGAGGGCAAATGGTAAATGGCGATCATAACAGTTAACGGCTCAACATTGGCCGGTGTTCATTCAGTTGCCAGTATGAAAGTTCGTTTGGTTCGCTTGTTGCGCATCATATCTGTGGTCGAGTTTCTCGGTTTTCGTGGAAGAAAGCTTACGTGCATGCACCTTTTTGAAAATCCGTTGGTGACGGCGTTGTAATGTCCAAGCAAATAGGCTTGTCCATCTTTACAAAATTAGGAATCAGATTATTTTCGAAGGGTTGGAGTCTCCTATTTTGATCGTCGATGTCAACAGGTAACTGCACAGTTACTTTCTGCCGCTACGCTGTAATGTACATATTTTTACATCGACCATCCACTGGTACATGAGTGTCGTCATTTCCAATACACAGTTTGACTTTTGTTATGGCGATTGCGTTTTAAGTATTCCAGTACTGTTATGTGCACAAGATTTACGCAGAACGTACACTCATCGGTTAGTAATTCGTTGGCAGGTCGCTTTTTCAGATATGAGGATTATGAGCTCCTATCCGCGGCATTACAGTTCATGCTCGAAACTATCTGGCACTTTTGCCGCCTAGCATCGCCGCTTACTCTTCCAGGTTATTGTAACGAGGAATGTGCTAATGGCGTGTGCTATGTACGTCACTAATACTGCTTCATGACATGTCGAAAGTTTTGCGATACACCTTAGCGGCAGCCAAGTATAAGCAGCAGCCATATCCTGTCCTAACAGTATTAACTACGCCTGGCTGAATTGGATGGGTATCTGGGTCACCACAGACTCTTGCTGTGAGACACACACACACAGACTCTTGCTGTGAGATGCGCATGGATGGACAAAAGACAAGTATGCAGTACTCATCTACGTACATCTCGGAGAACCTCGGCTAATAAGTCTTCCTGAGTCACTCTGCTCCACCGTGGACAAAGGGCAGCTTGTACCTGCCCTTCTCCATGGACTAGACAGCTTTTAACGTACCGCTTCAGTAGTATCCGGCTGTGTGCTTCTGGGTTGGCTTACTCGCGACACAGATTTTGGCCGCCAGCCAACTTGCCCATCAGACAGCCGAGTCGATAGCAATTTCCCGCTTCCGCTGGAACTTGGCCTGTCCGCTGCTGCTGCTGCTGCTGCCATAGCCGTCTGCCGGCAGCGCTGCTACCAGCGGCCAGCCGACGTGATCATAATATAGGATTAGAGTTGTGCATGTCCTTGTCGGTAAACCATGCTGCGGGCGGCCTTCAGCTGGCATCTGCATAACCCTCTGGGACATGTTGCTATCATGTTCCTCCTGCTGCAACCAGCAGCCAACACTGCCAAGCTGGCACCTTCGGCCATGCCGCCGCGTGGTACTAATAGATTATGGCTGTAGTGAAATGCGGCTCTGTGCCTGTCCGTAATGGGAACGGTACTGGCTAGATGCACCGCAAGCCAAATATCTCACAGCTGGACACCTACCACGATAGGGCTACAGCTGGGCTACGTAACCGCAGAAGCTCCGCGAAGTCCCGGGCTGCTGACAAAGTCCTCGGTCAATTTTCGTTCCAAAAATTTCCGTAACAAAAATTTTACATTTCAGATTAAATGGTTCACGATCTACAGTGAACGTACAGCGCACAACTTGCGAATTCGGGCATACGAAAATGTCTACGCGATTGGTCTGCCTGCCACCTTTCTATGTACACACTGGTGGAAACGGACTGGTACAGGCCAGTACAAGTTCTGCCGAAATTCAGTTCATAAATAATTACCCAGGAAACCGCCGCACAACAGGCATCGAGAGGTAATCAGGGCGATACAGGCGGACCTCAAATTATGTAATTGCATCCATTATAGAGCGAAAAAGGCCTGTAGGCAACTAAAGCTGCTATAAAACTCAGTCTTAACGCAACGCATTCAACTCCTGATACCAGAGAGTGCTGTTCATCGTGCACATCGGTACCGTGTGGAAAGTGCCGGCGTGGAAAATGAGGGGAGCGAACGCATCGCGTTCACAGCGTGTGTTCAATAGGAAGACCGTACCGAAAGTCCCTGTGTGCGTGAATGTGGAGGTCCAAACAACCAAGACAGTAGGACACACCACGCGATGGGAAAGGCGGGCGCGGAGATCCGCGTGGCCGCCTGCTTCCCTTCCAAGAAAGTCCGACCTCGATACAGCTTGCCGCCTGTCCACTCTGAAAAAAGCAGCAGGATCGCTGGACCACTGCCCGCGCCACCAGCCTTAGATATCGGATATCGGTGAAAGGTCAACACGAGAACCTAACACGACGACCTCAAGCTTTCATTCATTCGCCGACCACCATATGCACTACCGCACTAACCTTTAATTGCTTTTACCAACAACTCTTCTGCAAACTGACAAGCCAGAACCATGCACATAACGGCTCCAACAATACCTTACAACACAGTTCTCGTTCTGCGAAAAGTATTAGTAAACCAACTAACCTACAAGGCACGTCAGTACTTCATACTGGTACCGATCGGTAACCTACGGCAACAACTATCGACTATGAACGGAAACACCGCGATCCCTGGCTACAGATAATACCGGATTAAAACGCATTTTGGAGGGGCGGCGACTTCGCCTCCCGTCTTCATTACGCGCTTCAGAAGTATCAACTTAATGAAACTGAGTATCGTACAGAGCGCTCAATACGTGGGAGGGTGTGCGCCTATGACTGCAGTAATATGTCAAGTTCCTCCCTGCAGGCACCCCGCAAAGCCCTTACGACGTGTACCAGTTTGCCGAAAATTCAACCAACGCACCACCTGCCACACCAACAAACCTGCGAACCGCAGCTTATGATAATGCCACGAAATAACTTAAATCTCACTAACACGCCGCGCCTGGATAGCTGTAACTGTCCTGCACATCCGCACTGTGCTGCTCGCGCTCAGTGCAGTAGCAAAGAAAATTAACAAAAAAGGGTTTCACTCAAAGCTCTTGTGGAGCACCGAACTCGCGCTTAACTTTGTACGACAGTTAGTAAAGGCCGAAGTGCAAGGAAAATACACATCCGCACCTACGTCCAAAAGGTAACAACACGCGACTGACTAACAGGTTCATTGCCAAGTAACCTATTAACGATGACACTCGAGCATACAGGCCACTACGACTTAGTTGGCTACCAACAGCGCACACACCGTTCAAGTCTGTTTTTCGCTATAGAAACACTGCGACGTCCAATATTGCCTCGGGGTGGAGGGGCTATACCCAACACGCTGCACTTAATATACTCATCTCGACCTAAAGCCTCTAGCTAAGCAAGAACGACACTAGCCCTGAAGTGCGCGCAAGTAATATACGTTAGCGTTCTCCCGCATGCACTGACGAAATCACACATTCAATTAAAGGCTAGCACGCGATGTCAACTCCGCTAATCATTAGAAAGTCGAGGAGCCTTCCAAGCGCATCAACGCATCAGTACCACTAGTACCAAAGTACCAACACCGGAATGACAATCGAAATGCAGAAATGGTGAACACTCCAATGAGGGGGAACATACGTCCACAAATACGAGAAAGTCTTGCACTTTAAAATCCGATACCCTTGCATAAAACACGAAATGGAAATTGATTGCAATCAGACCGAGCATGGCACAGGGCAAGGGACGGATCTGTGGGGCTGGACCGTGTGAAGTCCGAAAGGGGCCAGAGCTCCTGGACGGCGTCCCCGACCAAACGGGCATATCCTTGTGTATCGGGCGTAGGACCAGGACGGCAACCTTAAGAGCTCAACTCGACGAGGTGCCACCCAAGGCCGGTAGAGGTTTACGTAACACCCTAAGCTAGATGAGGGTTGCCGCGCAACCGGACATGCACCATCCTTAGTGGTGAAATATTAACGAAACAGACCTAACGCACTTTTGTCATAATGTCGCAGCTGTTGCAGAGCGCATCGCATCGCTAACTAACTTGGTCCAGCCAACTCAAAGCCAGCTTGAGATACGTAAGGTTCCAAGTTATGACCAAGAATCAAGGCGCCGAGCTTCTGCGCCGACGTGCATCGGTAAAGTTAATAGGCAGAGTCCCGACAGGGGCCTCAATTGATGCCACATCTCCCTGCAAGAAAATTTTCAACAACTTGCAACGCAGAAGGTATACATGTTGACCCAACCCTTTTTGTGTGGTGATGTCTGAAAATGGACATGTCAGCATACAATCCATCTACATACGCCCACCAATGCATACAACCCACGAAATACAATAACGTGCATCCATGCATTCAACCCATCGCCATTACCTCTTAAGCATAGGAGTAAACAATAGGGTAGGATGTAGACATTGACAGAAGCGCACGACTGGGCAGGCGACTATCTGCAGGGAGAAGGCGATGTGAGACAGAATCACCTACAACGCACCATAATCGCCACGACTCCAAAAGCTGGAGCAAGCGGATACCCAGCATCGGCGCACCATCATAACTCTGGAAAAACGTGATGAACCCCAATCCCATGAACATGATCGAGGCAAAGCTTGCTGCCGCGTTTGTTTGCCTCATGCATGCGCAACGCAAGGCCAGTCCCTGGAACTTCTTCTATTTAGCTGTTCTTCCTCAAGAGATCAGCTGCTGCTCCTCACCGCTCACCAATCGGTCAGCATCACCCATTAGGTCGGCAAAACCGAAGGTAAGATCAAAACCGAGCCAAGACAGCGGTATCACCACGGCTTCGCATCCGGTAGCCGATCAAACGAAGGACCAGCAACGCAGTGCACGCAAACGCAGGCACCTGCGACAAGAGAAAACTTAACACATCTCCGCACGCCAGCCACGCCTGCACCGGACTGCAAAATTGACGGCTCAAAAGCAGCCCTGAACTCTTTAAGCACCAAACCTCCCTTCCCACCAAACCTCCCTTCCCACGGCAACATGATACCAAACGCAAGGGGCGCTGCAGTCCTTAACGTGTCAAATAAGTAACACGCTAAGAGAGCGCCAAAGAGTGCAACAAAACGGGCTGGACATGGGGGAACCGGCGCAGTGCAGGCAACAACAAACACCAGAGCAACGACAGCAGACGTCAAACGTACTGAAACCGCCCAATGAAGATTTAAAGATTTAGCCCTGCCGGACACCCGAAGGGCCGACTACGAAAGGCCCTCGCACAGTGCAAGGCGAAGACCAACCATGCAACCGAGGCCATGAGGACCACCTCGAGAAGCGGGCAAAAGGCAATAGCTGGGAGAATTACTTCAAACATTCGATGATGAACATTGTCCATGCTGTGCGCAGTAGTGAAGGCATTAATACAGCGCACCATCCACCCCTCTGCGCGTCTCAGCGAACCGTTTTGGCATCAAATGTGCGCATGCTCATGATGTGCCATACATGTCGCTGCACCCGCACGTAAACCGTGCCTAATCACCGTGTTCACTACTGGAAGATTGCTAGGTTACCCTTCCAAAGCACACAACCAACCACATACCTGCCTTTATTACCAAGTACCGAAATATGCGCGCATCTCTCCCGACGCAAGAAGTCCTGCTTGCGCGTCAATGTGCAGCCACAGACACATTATCCAATTAGCAATGCCGTGTTGGAAGGACCGCAATCCTGCTGTAGCTGAATGTGAAGCTGCTACATGTCGCCAAGCTGTTCGGCAACCACTTTTCGACGAACACCAGCCGGCTAAGCTTCCGTGCCATCTTGTTCCCCGACTCCGACCAGTCGGATGCGGCCACCACTACTGCTGCGGACCGCGCACTGGCCACACACCGATAGCGTCTCGAGGAGCGGCCAGTGGGTCAGTAGAGAGTCAAGGCCGCGCCCAGGGCTGGCGCATGGCCACGAAAGTGGGGTATAAGGAGCCGGTGTATGAGGTGGTGGTGTTGATCGCAGGGCAAACGGGAGGCCGCCGCTCCAAGGGCGTGATGAAAATGCTAAGTCTCCCAGCAGCAGCGGCGGCAGCTGCACATCATCGCACGGCCAAGCAGCTTTATATTGCCCCTCCAACATGTACGACAGGATTTCGAGTCTGCCACCCGCACTCTTGCGTGTGGCGAAGCACGTTGGTTGTTGCGTCTCCGTAATGCACAAGTCCTATAACATAAGAAGGGGGGGCCGATGGGGCAGGTTGGGCTACAGCATGAACCTCTACCATCATCGACTTCCTGTTAGTAATTTAGGCAGGTGGCTGGTAGAGGATAAGGCCTGACTTCTGCTCACGGGTTCAAATCCACCTGCCGACCCCTCGGGTGTGTGAGGGGTGATGAAAGGGTAGGTGGCCCCCCATCTTGTGGGCGGTGTAGGACGTGATAAAAATCAACTTGTGAGCTGACCAGGAACTAAGTTGAGGCGCCTTGATCCGCTAGATTTGGTTGGATGCTGGCGGTGAGTTGCCGAACCCAAAGAGTACACTCTGAAGTCAGATGGGGTGATTGGATTAGGGTGCCCCTCTAGCAGGGGAGAGCAGGGAATTGCCTCGGGAAGGAGGCCACTGGTGAAGCTGTACCATCCTGTAACAATAACAATTTAGCTTCAAGGAAAAAAGAGATCATGCAAACCAAGACAGGCAGGTCATCCTTGACGAGGGCCGCGACTTTGCCGCGCAGCATTCCCTTTGACACGGGAACCCCAACAAATTAGATGGCTGTGGCCCACCTTTATTTTGTTCAGCGCCTTGAGGTGGCGCAGGCACCCCCTCAGTCGGTCCCTCCGCAGTGCATTTCGGCCCGAGGCCCCCAGCTCCAAACAGAGGTGTAGAGACTCCAGGGAGGGAGCCAAACGAGCCAAAGCGGCAAAGTCACCTTCAGCCTGAAGGGGGAAAGATTGGATGGCGGTGCGAAGATTGGATCAGCGTTTGTGTAGGGCCACTGGGTACAAGCGCCACATCCTTAAAAGAATGACGCCATCTTAAATGCCTGTCCGCAGCACTACGCAACAGCCCCGACTACAACAAAACAAGCTACTGCAATCAAAAGCACCTGATGGAGGACTTCACTGCACGACAGCACAGCATTTGAATCTCTGTAAGGACTCACATTCAGGAAGGACCCCTCCCACACCGTGTAGCCTGGCGCGCAGGTGATGTGCAGGGCGCGAAGGCGACGGTGGGCGAGTCGTGGGCCCCAACCGCCACCGCCGCCGTACGTGTCGTCCGTGCCGCCGTACACCTCACATGCCGCGCGGAAGACAGCTCCGTTTAGGGAACACAGCGGGATGGTCAACTCCTCAAGGTGCGGCGGAAAGGACCAACGGCCATCACATCCCGAGTCCAAAGCCAAACCGCCTGTTACGAAGGAATTCAGAGGCGGACAATTGCGGCTCGAGCCTTCGCAACTGCGAACGGTGCCACTGGACCCCACGACGTCCCAGTAGTCACCCTGACCGCCAGGGTAAGTGGTTCCCAAGTTCTCATCCGGAACACTAGTATCATCATCGTCGTCACTGTCGAAAAATGTGCTCATCTGAAGGGCGCTGCACCGCAGCTGCGCAGCGATAGGCATAGGCAAATGAAGGCTGCGCAGGCGCGGCAGGGCGGCCAGGAGTTGCTTGTAGACGGAGGCAGCAACTGCCGCTTCCAGCTGCTTTGTGCGCTGCGCATTGGCCTGGGATTGGTCGGCCTCGGGGCAGGCAGGGGCCAATGTCGCGCTGCATTCCATTGCACCGACCAACGAAAGCTCCTCAAGACCCGTCAGCGCCGACAGGGCTGCCACGTCAGATGTTGAGAATGCGGCATTGCATAGGGACAGCCGCCGCAGTGAGGGCAGGGAGCGCGCGAACTGCACCATGGCCGCGCCACGTGTCCGGATGGAGTCGGCCAGGATTGCGCCCCGGAGGTGCCCCGGCAAGGTCAGCGGGACGGCGCGCAACAAGTTTGTGGCGCCGTCGCTGGCGGCTCTTTGGATAGACACATCTTGCAGCTGCAGCTCTACCAAACCGCACGGGGCGGGGTAGGCTAATGTTGTCGCGGACGGAGGCGGCAGGGGGCTGGACAGATTCAGCACCGCCAACGACGTCAGGGGATGGTGCAGCTTGGCAAGGGCGTCCAGGGCGCCGATCAGCAGGTCGGCGTCGTCCGGCATATAAGATCCCACTGAAGTCTCGTGGCTGCTGGCCTCTTGGACGTCAGCGGAAAAGTTTAAGACTACTTGATATGCATCTGGAAAAGTGCTGAAAACGCGGCGAAGGAGCCCGACGTCCCTACAAAGGTTTTTGGGATTCACCAGTTGGGAAACCTGAGTTTCGGGTCAGTGCCCGAACAGAACAGCTAACCTGCCCCTTTCATGAGTTAGCTGATACGCAAATCAAATAAGCAAACTACGTGCCAAAACAAGATTACTTGGTGCACCCGGGCAGTGAACTGAATTGAAGAATGGCGCGAAACTCCCAGCACTTTTTATCAAACTTACCCGATAACCTTTCGTGGCAGCGTAACTCTAGACGTCATCTTTGCGACTGCAACAGAGAATGCCTTGCAAACAAGGCGCAACATCGCAGCCGAGCCGCTCTCTTGCAGGATACGCTGTGGGTCCGCAGCGGAAATTGCACGTCGGAAATTAGCAGTGCTTTATATCTCCTTCGCCGCTTTTTGCCTTTCCTAGGCTGGCAGGCGTCTTTCAGCCTTTGCAAAAGGTTGGCGGGAAAGCCCCCTAACCGCGCAGATGACGCGCGACGCGACATCTACGCACCTTTAAAAGATGATCAGGTAGCAGAAGAAGCTGTGGGCTGCATTGAGCTGCGACCGCGCGGTAGCCTCCAACCGTGCCAAGGTGCTTATCTACCAGCATTCCCATCCCCAAAGAGCCACATGCAGAGAACCTAAAATGAATTATATTAATTATTGTAATGGCAGAAATATCTAGATGATGCTGATACTTCCTTCAACGTTTGGCAACGCAGTACAATGCGAGGTCCAATCGTACAGGACTCGCAGCTTTCGCACTTTTGTAGGGACATATGGAAGTAATGGGAATCTCTCAAGCCCCAGGCTGATAGGCTGCTGACATCGTTTGATTTGCGCATAAAGGGTTCCCATTCCGTTGGGCAACGTTGGGGCAGTAATCAACGCGGCATCCTAGGTCCCATCCCCCCCTGTGGTCATTGCACTGGTTCACTTAACAGGAAGCCTCGCAAACATAGACAACAAACATCACTATGTGTCTCCGTCAAGAATATGTGTACACGTACCTCTCACATTAAATCAGCGACTTGACTAATGGATACGAGAAACATCTTGACGAGTTTTCGAGTTTACCCAAACAGGGGAACCGGAGGAAATATTTCACTGATAGGGCAGCTTGACTGCTCTTTACCTGAGCGGCTATCTGCGAGACTGCGTCCAAAATTGCATCTGCCCAGGGAAGCCCACCTGCAGGAAACGCGCGGAAACTTTTTCGCCCTGGGCTTGTCTGCAATGGCATATGTTGAAAGCCAACCCACTATGAATTCTTCGCGCTTATCTAATTATCTATAACTAGGTTTACGGAGTCACATTCTTTGTCCCTTATCCCTAGCATAGACCACCCTAACGAACCAACGGCCCATCTGTCGAAAGGTACCTTTCGGTGAGCACGCATCAGTGCAGCACCACAGTGCCGAATAAAATAAATTTAAGATTCCCCCAAGGACATTTGCCTAAATAACTGATATTCTACACGCTTTAGGGCGTGATGGGCCCGCGGGGCCAACCTTCGGACAGCGGCGACGCGACTAGCTTTCCACCCGAAAGCAGCATGTTGCTGCTATCTAGCCTTACTAACTTCCAGTTTATGACACACTTATTATACAACTTCTGCTTATGTGCGTGATGGGCGAACTTGCAGTTGGGTGGGTTACTTGAGATAATCTTTGCCCGGGTCGGACAGCCGGGCGCGGCAAAGAAAGTACCCGACATATGAAGCGACCAGGTGCCTGTGACGAGCTACATCAGTAACCAGGAACTGCGTTTCTTATCCACTGGGAGCCTCGGTTTGCGCAACATCTACATCGCTAGGATTCTTGCTAAGCAGTTCCTTTGGCGAGCCTCAACCTACCAACCCAAGCAATGTCCGCATGTCACATCGGCAAATAGACTTTGCAAGCAGATGCACACGCAACGGCCAACTATTCCATTTCAAGATTGAAGCATGTTGTTGTCTGTGACCTGATGGAAGGGTTGTAGAGTAACGTCGACCAGGGACACCAGGGGCATGTGAGTCATTGGTCTTATAGCAGATTTAAATGCAGCGCTTCCGGCTCGTGCAGCCGCCGCAGCCGCTAGACAACCAAATTCAATATTAGAAAAACATCTGTTCGTCTCAGGTGCAGTGCACGGCCCGCTGGCCCGCTGGCTCTACTCTTGGAGCCCACTGTAAGAACCACACATACCAGGGACGTCCCGTCCTTACGACGTTGGTGGTCTCCTTTCAGAGATATTTCTGACATGGATACAGACACCAGAGCCAGAAACTCTAACAGAGAGCGCATGCCGAAATGCCGCGTTCAAGCTTTGCGTTGATAGTGAGGGCCGCGTTCCGGCCGTAAACGGACACTTCCTCTTCTTTGACCAGAGCTTTCCACAGCCGGAGCGCGCAATTACAGTTTTGTTACTAGGCGCGGAAGCCCGACGCTTAAGCTGTGTTGAAATCAAAGTATAATTCCTGTATGTGGGTTTGGCAACGGCAGGTGTTTGCCTTGAACATGACTGCCAAGTTGTGCATGACTGCTATGTCACGAGCTGCTGCTCTGGCAGTTTACGTTGCCATTTGTCGCCAAGGCTGCTATTTAATGATCTAGGCCGTGATGAGGGAAATGCCGATGGTGGTACACAAATAACTATACCGAAGCGAGCTCCGTCCAGCGACCTGTTAGAAATATAAATAATATCGTAAGCGTAGGACTAATATTCTAACTAGGTATCGATTAAAAAACCCGGTGCCAAGAGCCCATAGAAATAAGCGGCGCTGTAATGGCGAAGGGCGACTAGCCGGTGGGCGCCTAGAACTGACCATGACGGCATTATAAGTCCCAACTGGATAGAAACTAAACACCTATTTTCCTACCATAAGCTAGCGCACAAATTATAGGGCCATGCTACCACAGTGCGTGCGATGCGACGACAAACAGGATGCGCGGCACAACGAAATCTTCCCATGAAAACAGAAGGTTTAATGGCCTAAGGAAAAAAACTAGGAGATAAGGGACGCCGGAGCAGCAGCAGCAGCAGCGGGACAGGTAGGTGTTGTTGTAGGTGAGAGCAGTTGCAAAGGCAGGGACGCACTTGCGACGCGCCGGGGTTCTAACTTAAACATAGATTAAAGTAAATCTAGGAATGAAGGAGGTGTTGGAGTAGGAAGTAAATGGGCGGCGATAAAGGTAAAGGTACGGAAAAGGTACTTGAGCAGACGCAAGACACAGGGGCATTCTGTAGAAACCGAAGAAAAGCGAAGAGTTTTATCTGAGCCGTGATATCGAAAAAAGCTAGGGGGTGATGCTGAGCCGGGGTGTTTATGAGTGCTGGGGCGGGCAATAAGACGAAGGGGTGCGGGTATGTGGCATGATGACAGGCATGGCCGACGCGCGGGTCCGCGCAGCATCGTGGGGCCCAAGTGTCGACTCGCATGACACACCGGGGTTGCAGGTATAAGGGATACAACGGCAGGTGGTAAAGGCACGTGGGAAGGGCACGTGGGGCGGGTGGGCGGACGTGCAGGTCATAAGGAGTTAAGTGGGTTGGGTGGGTGGGTAGCCTCGGTGGGGCAGTTAGGTGGGCGGGCGGGGAGGGTGGAGAGCAGTGAGATGAGATAAAGAGCGGGCAGATGTACTCTTGGCGCCGGTGGAGCGCTCGTATAATACCAATACAACGTCCCCCCGGCTTTTACGGACACACCCGCACTTGTGTGCGGAACTTGTAACTTTACGGCCAGGTCACCATGTGCAGTGGAGGGGCTTGAGGGTAGTTGAGGAAGCGCATCGCTGGTGGGTGTGCATCTTGACGGTGTCGATGTAGTGGCATCGCGTGCAAGATCTAGATGCGTGATGGTTGCATTGGCAGCTGCTAAGCCTTGGGCTCGTGATCCAGTGGCGATAGTACTGGGGGTTAGAGGTGAGGTTGGCCATGACGGTGGAGGCATAGGCTTGGGGTAGTGGATCTGGGGTGGACCTGGGGTAGTGGATCTGGGGTAGTGGATCTGAAAGCTGGCGAGCTCACTGGGCTGTATAGTGTTCACAATCGGCAAGCGAACTTGCGACACCGGCTGACAGGCGCCGACGCCAACTACCTGGCCTCCGAGTCCGAGCGCCTGTGCCGTAAGCCGTTCGCTCAAAATTTGACCCTTTGCCTGTTGTTGACTTGTTTTCTTCGGTGGATTGGCTTTTGCGTCACTGTGACCGAGGTCCATGCTGTGCACCAATAACGTAACCTCGTTCCGGTGGTTGTATTATTATGTCCCATCTCAGACCGCAAAGCGATCTTTTTTCGGCCCGCATCCTGCCTGACTGTGAGGTCATCGCTCAAGCTCAACTAAGTTTCCTTCATAACCTTCGCGCAGGTTGCGCCACAGTTCCTACCTACAAGACCCTACGTACACAAACCAGTCGGCCTGTTGCGACACTATTATACGCCCAAAGTCGGCATATATTTAAAGGTTAGAAAAACAAAACATATTATTTTTCCTTCCTTTTACCACGATGGAAAGACAGGCATGCTACGTTTCGTTTTACAGCGCGCCGCACACAGGACGCGACCACCAGACATGATGCCGTACAACACCACCGCAGCTCCAAAGCCCACCAGTTCCTGCGTACGCCCTAACTCCTCTTCGATGGCAAACATTAAATCCTGCGCCGACGCAAATATTACTATTATGCTGCACCTTTTCGTTACACTACAAGTTCATCATCCTATTTGGCCGTCACAGATGCAGTGGATGTGCACGGACAGCGGCATGCAAGCCATGAGAAACTCGCCGGAATGCCTGAAACAGTTGTGCAAATCACCAGCCGTGCCCAAACCACCTACGAATCCCAAGGCTCCTTAAATGTAAACGCCCTACACAAATACTTCCACCGAGGAATTACAAGATTGATGCACCCACTAAAAACCTGGAAGGCGATATCCATAGATGGATGGCAAGCAGCATGCGCTGCTCTTAAGACATACACGCACACAACATAGTGCACGCCGTAGGATGTATAGGGAGGAACCACCGACCACCAGCAATTCCGCCAAGAGGAGATAGCAAAGGGCGGAGGATCAGGGTTGGTATGCCTGCTGGCCATGCAGCGCGGAGGCGGTGCAACGGCAGTGAAGCTTGCACCGCTGGCTAACGCCTCTGATCATACCTTTACTCCGATGTAGTGTGTATCGCTCCACCGGCTCGGTCCTGGTGCCTTAACGCTCTAAGTATACACTTCCTTCGAAAGAACAATCACGTGCGACAGCTCGTGCAGCTGTGCTGCTCCTTCCATGCAACTCCTCAGCTCGTGCTTCTACCTTAAATCCGGCGCTACAGCTCCCTAGGCATGACAGCGCTAGGAAAGGAGCAATATGCATCACAGCGCCATAATGCGTGCGCACACATTTGTATTCAATACGAAGACACGGACACATAGACATGCGTTTTGAGCGAAATTTTCCCCAAAAACACACACGCATATTTATCCTACACGTGCGAAAAGGCGCTACCCGGCTTTCATGGCCACGTTTTGGATGGGTAAATGATTAGACTGATGACGATGGATGGTGATGCGGCACGGAGAGGAAGCATTCTTCGTTCTATCTCTTAGGCAACCACTATGGACGACGCGCTCTGCCCCTGACACTCAATCGCTCAATGACCAAGCAGAACGGCATACTGTACTGCACTATATTCGGTGGCTAAAAAATTGCCCACGGGATTAGGAAAATGTGGACTGCGGTCCCGGTGACGGCTAGCCCGGTGGACTGGAAAGGGTCAAAGAACCAGCCTGTCGGTACGTAGCCATGCAATGTCGAAAATCCCCCAAATCCCCCATGCAATGTCGAAAAACCCATGCACTATAACTCTCCCTAGGTTCACTCAGAAACCCCTCCGAGGCTCTTGCGTCCAAGACACAAGGAGGCAGAAGAAAAGAAGAAACTGCAACCCACGGCGCCACGTGGCCCCCAATCCGCATACGTAACACGTGCAACTCACTGCCAAAAACATAATCTCACCCTTAATACACGCAACCTCCTTGCATGTCACACACACACGCCGTGCCAGGTGAATTAACCTTGCGGACGACGGGGTGGACAAATAAATGTGAGGATGACATGGCTGCGTGCATGACCTATTCAATCCCATGCCAGATAACAAGCTTAGGAAGCGAATGCCGCATTGGAGAGACGCAGTCGGCCAAGGCCAAGAGAATTAGGGCAACTGCCCCAAAACGCATGCCGCCTGAAAAAAGGGTGCAAACATAGGCCATAGCCATGCGTGCCCACGCTGCTCCTTGATCCGGAAAAACCTGAGCGTGCCCCACAGGTATAACACTATAACCTCAAAATAGGCGCCGGACGGCATCCTGATGATGCGACCGGGAGTACTAGTTACTACCACCTCTTAGCTCTTGTTTGTGTGTTAAGATTACTTAGCGGCGAGAACTGCGGCCGGGCAGAGAAGTTCCCGACAGGACGTCTCGCCGGACAGGGCTAAAGGCCATCGTATCCTACATGGCGGTATGCGACCGCCGGTTCGTCCGTCCGTCCTCCAATCAGCAGGTTTACCTGTCTAATCCGTCCGTCTGGTCAAGCACAATGCGGATACGTGAAGATCTAAAGGATACGAGAAAAATATGGTTATTGGAAGGCCCACGCTGCACGAGTCCACAGACGCCAAAGCATGTACAACACACGGGATTGCTATCGCCTGCCCCATTTCTCGCTAAGCACGCGCGGCAAAGAATTCCCTGGCCGCCGCTTAACGGAAAATTCCCTTCACACGCAGCCTTCACAGGCTCGAGGATCAGCAACCCAAGGAGCTTGCCGCTGGCCCACCATGCTTGGAACGCACAACTCAACAAACACAACCCCAACCGTCCTTTGAACCCCAACCCGCTGCGCATGCTGCAGGCGTACTGGCGGGACCACACAATGGCGATATTGGCAGCACGCGCGGTGCCATACAACAACTCGCAGCAAAAGCCAGCTTATTGACTGTCATTTTGCCTGCTCGAGACGATGACATACGATAACAGATTAAGAACATACCACAAATCTAAATCCTAGAATGCCGGCAGACAAGATAGGGCGGCCGCAAAAGAGCAAGTATGTCCCTGGCACTCAAGGCTAGCGGGCGGCCGCCTGTGCATGCATTTGGGTTTGCTACCCCTTAATCCACACGTAAGCGCAGCATGGCTTGGCCGTGTGCACGCAGGACATGCCGATCAGCTGCACAACCAACCTAGATGCTACCGTCCTGACACACATTTAAAAGCAACCAGAACTCCTGGCTCTGTTATAGAAGCATTTCTTTTGATACCATCCACCTCCCACGCCGACCGTGTACCTTCCAAGCCGCAATAACAAAAATAGCAAAGCTCTCGGCCCTTATGAGTTTCATTATTGCCAGGTGGAAAGGAAGCAAGGAGCCAGCCGACATTTCCGACGCCCCAGCTCATGCCCTCGAGGAAATTTCGTCTAGGCATGGCCGAGCGCGGCGGCTATGCAGCGGCTACGTGCGTAGGGTGGACAAATCCACGCTGCTCGCCATTCCGACCAATGCATCGCTCTCATTCAACAGAGCGCCAAGCCGGTAGCCATCCACAACCATGTCCAAACCAAAGAAGCAACCGCGCAACCACGAAGAATGTGAAGCTCAATCATGCCCCTCAAACCTTTCCCATCGCCAACCAGATTTGGCTCGGATCATAAAGTGCAAGAACTGATAAATGGTTTGGTTTGCCAAGCAGTGCAACGCCGCCGGGAAGGCTGCTTTGATTTAATACCATGTTAGAGATAGCATTCAACCGCCTCGCATAACATTCGCTCAGCTCCACCTCCATGCCATACCAGCGCAATGCTACTTTAATTTCTCCATTCAAGGGCCATAATACTTATTATTTCAGCACTCCATATGAAGGACGGGAACCCACGGCGAGCATTCATCCGTTCAACCCTCCAGCAACAGTCGGCTATGATGCCAGTGGCAACACGTCATCATGCATGAAGGAACTCCGTTACCAAGCATGCACTTAATGCTCCTAATTAAACCACTCTTCAACATGCTGCTACAGCTGCCTGCATTCGCTGTCGCCAATCTTGTCCCCCTATTCCAGTGGCACCAGTCGGATGCGGCCACCACTACTGCTGCGGACCGCGCACTGGCCACACACCGATAGCGTCTCGAGGAGCGGCCAGTGGGTCAGTAGAGAGTCAAGGCAGCGCCCAGGGCTGGCGCATGGCCACGAAAGTGGCGTGGAATCCAGTGCAAAAAGTGGTAACGGCACTGCCAGTTGGGCAAATAGGAGACCGCCATTCCAAGGGCGTGCAGCATAGGATCCATTGCCGAGGAGAGACAAGGGCGGCAGTCGGACATCAGCGCACAGCCGAGCAGCCTCGTGTGGCTCGTCCAGGAGGTAAGATATTATGTCCTGCTTGGCACCTGGAACCTTGCGCACAGCAAAGCACGTGGGCTGCTGCGTCTCCGCAATGCGCAAGTCCTGTGGGACAATACACGGCGTGGGTCAGCAGTAAGGAAGGACTCCCCTCTTTAGGGACATGTCGGGACATGTAGGCTGACGTGATGCCCAGCCAGAAATCCCTAACCTCACAGTTTTTGAAATTAGGGATTACGAATACTGGGACAAAAGGAAGAACTGTTCAGCAAACTTCCGTCCCGTCAGACTTATAAATTACTCCCTCTTCAGCCCTCCAGAGCTCCGGCCCACCTTTATTTTGTTCAGCGCCTTTAGGTGGCGCAGGCACCCCCTCAGTCGGTCCCTCCGCAGTGCATTTCGGCCCGAGGCCCCCAGCTCCAAACAGAGGTGTAGAGACTCCAGGGAGGGAGCCAAGCGAGCCAAAACGGCAAAGTCACCTTCAGCCTGCAGCCCGGGAAGGGGGGAAACACGGGGTATTTGATGTGGTGAGGGTTTCAGCGGTTGCGCTGGGGCCGGCGGGCTCAGTCGAAACGAGTTGCAACTGGGTCTCCAGCAACAGCAACCGGCGACGCACACCGCAGTTGCCGGAGGGCGTCAGTGCAGCTACGCAAGTAAGAGCCAAACTTGGAGATCTCTAAGCCCCCAAACCGCAATACATTAATGTCTTTTTACCTTACCGCCTACGGATGGATCAGGCAAAGGTGACACAATCCTTTCTATCGGATTGGGATACGACCGCTGAAGACAAACACGCGAAACAACAATGCCTTCTGTTGTCTCTCCATCTGGTCTGGGTCACACTCTTGCGCGTTCTGGACGCACGCACAAGCAGGGGCTGAGGTGTATCTCACGTTGAGAAAGGAACCTTGGGAAGTCGTGTAGCCAGGCGCGCAGGTGATGTGCAGGGCGCGAAGGCGCCGGTGGGGGGCCCATGCCCCGCCACTATCGTCTCCGTACGTGTCGTCCATGCCGCCGTACACCTCACATGCCGCGCGGAAGACAGGCCCGTTTAGGGAACACAGCGGGATGGTCAACTCCTCAAGGTGCGGAGGAAACGACCAGCGGCACCTGCACGCTCTATCCATGGTGCAAACACACGTCTCAGCCGATCCGTCTCCCATGTCACCTAGCTCAATGGTCTGGTATTGAACTGCAATTTGGGTATTGGATTCTCGGCCTAGATGAAGTTGAGCTCCGCCCTTGCCAAAGTCCTGGACGGCGCCCTCCCTGGTGCGGCTGGCCTCCTCGTTGCCAGAGACCGGCATACGCAAACGGCCACCAAAACCCGCTCCGCCAGCATAATCGACGTCGGCGTCGTCATCGTCGCTATCGGAAAGGTCCCCGCCCACCCATCCTCCATGAGAGACGGAAATGGCCATAGGCAAGTGGAGGCTGCGCAGTCGCGGCAGGGCAGCCAGGAGCTGCTGGTGCACGGGTACAGCCACCATTGCTTCCAGCAGCTTGGGTCGTTGCGTTCGAATTTGGGAATGCGTGGCCTCGGGGCAGGCAGGGGCCAATGTCGCGCTGCATTCCATTGCACCGACCAACGAAAGCTCCTCAAGACCCGTCAGCGCCGACAGGGCTGCCACGTCGGATGTTGAGAATGCGGCATTGCACAGGGACAGCCGCCGCAGGGAGGGCAGGGAGCGCGCGAACTGCACCATGGCCGCGCCACGTGTCCGGATGGAGTCGGCCAGGGAGCCGACCATGGGCTGGCGCTCTAGGGATTGTGGAAATGAGCGCAACAAGTTTGTGGCGCCGTCGCTGGTGGCTCTTTGGATAGACACATCTTGCAGCTGCAGCTCTACCAAACCGCACGAGGTGAGGTAGGCTAATGTTGTCGCGGACGGAGGCGGCAGGGGGCTGGACAGATTCAGCACCGCCAACGACGTCAGAGGATGACGCAGCTTAGCAAGGGTGTCCAGCGTTCTGGCAAACAGCACGGCGTCGTCATCATTATCTTCAGCCACAACGTCGCGACAACCGTGGGTAGGCTGTATTTTACTATCGAAAAGGTCCAGCACGATGCGTGTAGTATTCGGAAAAGTCGCGAAGGATCGGCCAAGGGCCTCATGGTTCCTGCAAAAGGTCTTTCATTGCCTTAGATCCACTGGCAAGGCGGCCCCGGCGTTGAGGTCACGTAAGACGTTCACACGTACGCACCTCAAAACCCCTCTTGGCAGCTTCAGGTCTTTAATTGATTTAGATATGGTGACATAGAAAGCCTTGCAGACGAACCGGAGCTCTCCCTTTTGCTCCGTCGCCAGGAGAATCCGCTGCAGGGGCCCGCCCAAGTCATGCCCAAATGAAGTAATTGTGTAAAAGATGGAGTGGCAGTTTATACTGAATATAGATATAAGCGCACGCCAGTTCCAGATGTCAGAGCCTCGGTGAAGCGCAACCAGACCTGTGCACATTGAAAGCTTCCCCTGAATTTTTCTTTCTCACCTCCAAGACCGTCTCAGGAAGCAAGAGCAAAGCTGCTTCCGTGTTCAGCGAAGTCAGAGGTGCCCAAGTATCACGTCTACCAACATTGGATTCCTGCCCTAACATGGCTGGTAGAACCGTTACGTCAACAGCGGCTTTCTGCAACTGCAACGTGATGCCACAAAAGCATGTAACAGAGGTAACCAGAAATTCCACCCGCAAAGATCAAGCTGCGGCGTTACCGTTGACAGCTCGTACTTTTAGGGCTCTCCAGGGTCCAGGCCTGGAATCACGAAAGAAGCATGTGCTTTTGAAATACCAATCGAAATTGTTGTTCTTTTAGCTGACATATGTAAACAAACAGCTTAACGCAATTAAGTTCTTCAAAACACGCCGCGCAAGCTTGACATTTTAACATAAAGTTCGTAGATATATAGTTGTACCTTGGGTGGAATAAGAGCCATTCCAGGGCGATCGCGCATCGCCCAATGCAAAGATGAGAACGTCAGCTCAGCCATTATTTATTTAACCCTCCGAACGCATTTTCACGGGGTATGCGGGTTACGGATGAACGCAGGCAAACCTCTAGATTCAATTTGGGTCGTCAGGTGGAGTCATACGGACAAACCGTAAGGTTTTGGATGCTCAGGACACGTACCGAACTACCCACGTGACTCAAAGATCAACAGTTGATATTTTTACTGGGATATGCCATAACATCTGGCTTTTGACCACCGTGGGCATAGAAGTTACTAGAAAAACTAAACCCAACAATCATTTTGGGCTCCAAGCCATCTGTCCAAGACCTCATTAGCGGTTAACCCTCCAGCTGGAGCCTGCAGGCCCAAGGCGCGAGATTCCCTGGCTGCAGTTTGGCGTCCGCCAACCTCTCCAACCGCTGAAGGCCCAAAACGCGTTCCGGCAATCGCCAATCGGTCCCTGAAGCCGGTATACGAAAAATGTCCATCACCTGTGGCTGGTTACTCGAATGATGCATGGCCATACAAGTGATGCGTTGTCCCGCAGGCGCGTGCATTCGCGCCTATTCTTGCCAGATTCGCACGTAGCTGATGTTCAAACTCCAGGTTGCATGATTCCGCTCCATAATTCGGCCTGCCAAACGATGCTATTGACCGTATTGACCTATCTCCTAATTTAAGCCGAACCATCCTTCTCTAGGAGCGATCCCAGCTCCTGGCTGCTAATGAAACAAACAGACAACAGGGAAGGGCGAAAAACATCAGGAACTACCTTTTCATTGCACATGGCAACACGGGCAGCGCTCTTGATTCATCTCCGACGACTTGGAAAGCCCCCCGGGCCTAGTCCTTCAGCCCGATCTGGACCGATGGCATCCATGATGCGCAGCTAAATCCCACTGTATGATCGTCTGTCTGTCTGTCTCATGTGCCGCAGGATTGTTCCGTCCGTGCTTCATATGGCTCCATTACGGTCAACCGAGTTTTGTCCCGGCCGGGTAACCCATTGGTAGGGTAGCCTTTCGGTAGGGTGACCCATCGGTAGGGTAAAGGCCCCTTTTTTAAATAACCCCTACCGACCGGTTGGGCCCAGTTACTCATCGGTGACCGGCCGGTCGGATGAATGCCATAGGGTCCGTTTGGCATCACAGGGCGCGGCGTTGCTTAACGTTGATCACCTTGACCAGTCAGAAGGATGCTGCCAGCCCAGCCTAACTTGCCCTTTCAAGTGCACTGTACCGGGGTTCGTGCATCCATGTTGCCGTGGTTATGCAGGTTTTGCTGTAAACCTGGGTGTCACAATGGCCACGCTATCAGCATGCGACTGTTGCCACACGGTTATCCCTCACCCTGGGCTGTTTACCCACATATGAACCACCACTCGGCGGGACCAAAGGACGTGCTCTTTACTTTGCAAGACGCTTTATTCAGCAGTTAATTGCGACATATTAATCTTTCTCTAAGGCCCGGCTTGTCCTTCTTGCGTGAGTTGAATGGACCGAGTCACCGTTTCATGTACCAAAGGCGTAAGCTCTCCATTCGTCGCAAATGAACTTCATTGTCTGACGTAAACACTAGGTGCAACATAGTTGCCGTGGCGCTGCTGACGCTCCTGCTGCCGATGATGCCATACCGATGGTCTTGCTGTCCTACAGTTCAGCGACATGCTCCAGACATACGTTGCCTGTGCCGGTGTCCCTAATAAGAGGCAAAAACACGACCGGCGAAACCTTTCGCGGCGTTTCAGCGAGAAGTTAATACAGGATTCCTCTAGGCCAGGGGACGCCAGTGTCTGCTGGCGCTGTCCAGCCCTGTCCAGCCAGGGTTTCCTAGGTTCCTTAGGCACCCGTACTGCCACCGAAACCAAATAAACATTTGCAAAGAAGACGAGCAGCTCCTGCTATTACACAGGTCAGCAACAGCTTTGAGGCAAGGAGTTGCGTAGGATAAACAAACAGATGAACACGCGCTTCAGTTGCTCGAGTGTACTCATCCTCGCCCTTTACATCTCCTGGCTCAGTCCCTTCAAAACAGATGCACATACACCACGCAGCCACAAAGAAGAACTGGAGGACATCCACGTCGCTGCCCTGGCCTTTTGCTTTGCAAGTGCTACAGAATGTCCTGTGAGAGAGCCCTTATAAGCTCCTGCCATTTCAATCCAAACAGCACAATAGCGTCACTGTGTCCATCCGTGTATGTAGGTTTGTTGCTCATGTGTCATTCCTTACGCGACTTCGTCGCGCATGGCACGTAATGGTAGGCAACATCAAAGAGCACCAAGAGCACGAAAAGGCGTGGCGAGGCGCAGACATCCGCGTAGCTGAGGGGACGAAGATGCGCCACTATTTTACCTGGCTGTCCCGGGGCGACGGCGCAGAACAGCGGATGGCGACAAAACCAAATCCTGTCATGCTACCGATGTGATGTAATAAAGCCAACAAGGATTTCGACCATGGCCAGGACCGTGATAAGATCAGGAGACCGTACACTACGCCGAACGAACACTAGGAGAGCTTTGGGGGACAGATTCAACCTCGTACTACTTTTGGACTTACAAGAGCAACTTACAGAGGAACGCAACGTCCCCCTACACATGTCTAGTAAAGAGGGACGCGCCGTAGCCCTTGCATTCCGGCACGCATGAACCAACTGGGGGCAGGTTCTAGCGTTTGCGCGGCACAGCACGCGAAGGAGTCACGATTAGAATAATCTCCTTGCATCCCCTGGCCGTCCACCGACCCTGGAAGGGCCTTCCACCGTTAACGTCTTCGGGGGTCGAATGTGGCGGCTGGCCGCACAAGGATTCAAAGGCAAGGACTGGTCGGACGGCCCCGGCGACACGGTCACCCTAGCAATCACCACAACAATGACATTGCCAAACAACTATACATCGTATTGATACCTAATTGTTCTCTACGACTATAATTGCATTGCAGAACGGTGTCCTTTACTCGTGTACTTCGATTTGAAAGCTGTTCGCGGTACGCGCATGTACGAGGTACTTCCCAAGGCCCAGGCAACCGCCGGGTCCCGGACAGCCCTTCTTCGAGTGTGAGCAACCAAACCAAAACAAGACCAGCGAAATGCCTACATAACATCTTTCATCTAACGCAATTCATTTGCGATTGCCATGTAATCGTGTGGTACGTCGTCCTTCCATGACACCACCACACAACGCAGTACCGCACGCAACCAGCAACATCTGCGCTTCAGAAGCGCCAACAGGATCCCGCAAAAAGACATCATTATTGTTGCAGACAATGAGATCCCTAAACAACAAGCTGCATCAAAAAAACTAAGCAATTAGCAAGAGACAGCTGCCACGCTACCAACAAACATCTCTTAACAAACTTAAAAGGACTATCAACGCGATGGATGAAAAAATAAACCCAAAGTCCGCAGCAAAAAACGGCAACAACAACGTCGCACCAGCCTACCCTATCGCTTACTACCTAGTAAGAAAGCAATTGTACGGAAAGGTAAAAATGTTGCAGAAATATCCAGTCCGGCGTCAGGCCAGTTGCTACAGGTCCTTGGTGCTGCGAAACCACCACACAAAAGCCCCCGACTGTGATTGCCGGGATCACCTTCCAACCGCAGCGCGATGGTCAAGGGACCTTCGGTACTGCCGTAAAAATGCACAACCTACAACTTTGCATGAACAACCAATCTTTCCATAATCACTAGTCGGTTCAGTGAAACCACAGACTCCTTGTCGCAGGCTACACCTGAAGGATACCTCTCCGGTCCTTGTACCGCCAGTCAACTACTACCTACCAACTAACATCAACTACTGCGGCATTCACGAGCCTCTAAACCATGATAACCTTCCATCGCAGCATCCCGCATCGCATGTATGTATGTATATATGTATGGAGGTATGTCCACATACTAAACAAGCACCGCTGCTAGCTGCTGTCAGTTTTCCTCAAAAGAAATCGCCCTTCGTCTTATCACCGTCCTTCCACCATCTTATTTGGGAGGCCAGGCACGTCGCGCTGAGGCGCTTCGCCCTGAAGCGGACGAGGGAGAATGAAGATGACCTCCCGCGTACCCGCATCAATACCAATACAACGTCCATGGCCCCCCCGGCTTTTACGGACACACCCGCACTTGTGAGCAGAACTTGTAACTTGTAACGATTTGCCCTCGTCGCCGTACCGACTCTCAAGGATTCAGCCATGCAACCAGCAAGGCTCCCGACGTGCTTCACCCCAGCAAGGGCACCCGGGCCCATCGTGGTGTGCCTGCGCGCTCGTGTGCGAACGAGGAGGGGCAGCAGCCGCAGCTGCGGCAGCCGAGTGCACATCCCCCCGTGACCTGGGTCATCGAACCGCACCGCGCCGCACCTCCGCGACCACCTCTCTTTCCATTAACCCAAGCCGCGACGTGTATTCACTCCGTCCGTTAAACTGCGTCTTAATTGTACTTTGTCGAGATGCTCCTTGGAACGTATTTCCCCTCTCGCCAGGGCTTTCCCTCCCCAAAAACCCGCACATCCACACACGCATATCCACACACGCATATCCACACACGCATATCCACATACAGACGCACATACAGCCAGAGGTGCGGATGTAACTCTAGCGCCTATTCCAAGGGCGGCGGGGCCCATCCGTCCAGTGGGCAAAACCAAACCCGCATCGTATCAGAGAACCGGAACGGAAGCGCAACAGGACGAGGGACCAGAGAAATGGCACCCGCCGGGGCCCAAACACGAAAACAAACACGTCACACACGCGCCCACCTGCGCAAACATGCACGAATTAGTACAACCCAGCGACGGAGCACCTGGGTTAATATCGACCGACCAAAACAAGCTGTTCTAGCGACCAGTAGTACGAGCCTCAGGAGCTAGCCCTGCCTAGGCAGCAGGCAAACGATAACCATCCGTCCGGTCACCGGCAGATGTTTAGTCTGCCAGCCGATATCAACCCGTCCAGCCGTGGCGGAAAAGAACAGGAACGGCCAAGCGAACCACGCCAGACCAACCGTGTTCCAACGGAGTTCTTAAACCAACCAACCAACCAACTGATGAACGTTCAAACTCGCCCATCGATTTCCATTAGTAAAATCTTAGCGTCTAAACTGAGGACACCTGCGCCCACACAGGCACACAAACCTACGGTATATACACAACTACGCAAATGCGCACCACCACGCGCCAGGTCGTCGTTGTGTTGTTCGTGTGTTTCATATCCACACCCAGATCGACCCACCACGGTACAGACGCACATCGGCGCACCTCGCTGCGTTTTCTAGCGCCTCGCCACTGCTGCGATCACATGCGCTTATGCTGGGGCAAAAGGAGAAACCCATTAACGTCACCACCACTACCACCACTACTGCTGCTGCAGCCCCTGTGTCGCCGTCACGCAAATTAACACCGGTGGTATCCGGTCGACCTGTTCACGCCTACCACCATCATATAGACCGAACGGACCTGTGCATCACTCATCAGATGTCATGTCTGCTGCCGGACAACAACAACAACACCCCCCTGGCGGCCCAAACTGGTGGATGAAGGTTAGATAAATGAATCGCGTATTTTGACGCGTATTGACCAATCGACCGAACGAACGACCGCGGAGCGTGCTTTCCGCACGAACAGCGAACAAACGAACGAATCGATCAGATCTATATGGTTCGGACCGGGACTAATCGAGCCCCGAACAAAACAAAAGCCACCTAGCTAGGGGTGGTTTGGGTTCACCCTACGGCCCTGCGGGGCATCCCGCATCCTAGCGCGCATGCGAGTTTGTATGTATAAATGAGCGTAGATGTATGCGTATGAGTGTATATATACACATATATGTGTATGTGCTGCCGCGAAGGACGATAAATAACCATTGGATACTTAATGCACTTAATGCGCCTTGCCTCGCCTTCTTCGCCCATGCGCAACAGCGTCCACCAGCCAACTTCCAACCGGTACCAACCAACCAACCAACTAATCACCAAACCCTAGCCGTGCGAGGTCCCCCGGACACAGCAGAAGCTCCACATCGAGGCAAGACTCCCAAACGCTTTCCCGCGTCCCAATTACCGGCTGGATTTCAGCCGAAACAAGGGTAAAGAATAACCCTTGCACGCTACACTACTACGCTATAACCTCAGACGTCAAGTCCCCAAAAGTTAAAAAACCGAGCAGCTGCCGCTTCATGGTATCGCGTCGCAGCTGTTGCTGCAGCTGCTGATAACCTGTATGTATGTATACCCAGCTGCTGCTGCTGCTGCTACGCGATGATTACAACTGCCGCAGTTACCACTACTCGCAGCTAGAGCCGTACTCGCAGCTAGAGCCGTTGCCTCAGATGTCGCTACATCCCTCCTTCAACATGCTGTTACAGCTGCCTGCATTCGCTGCCGCCAATCTTGTCCCCCTATTCCGGTGGCACCAGTCGGATGCGGCCACCACTACTGCTGCGGACCGCGCACTGGCCACACACCGATAGCGTCTCGAGGAGCGGCCAGTGGGTCAGTAGAGAGTCAAGGCCGCGCCCAGGGCTGGCGCATGGCCACGAAAGTGGCGTGGAATCCAGTGCAAAAAGTGGTAACGGCACTGCCAGTTGGGCAAAAAAAAGGAGACCGCCATTCCAAGGGCGACGAAACTGGGGCTTGGATCACAACTGGGGCTGGACCTGGGGCTGGCGCAGCCCCACTGGGATGTTGACCGCGGCACGGAATGCGGAGGCAGTGGTGAAGGAGGCGACTGCCCCGAAGGGGGTGCCAACGGTGGTCAAGGGACCAGGACCACACGAGGTGACATTGAGGACAGGATTTACAGCGAGTGGAAGCCGCGGCATGGCTGGCAGAGGCGACGGAGGAGGAAAGCGGAGTCCGCTGGCCAAGGGACCAAGCGTCGGTCCGATGACCCTTGGGTCGGTAAGGCGCGGCATTCGCGGCAACGGAGCTGTCCCTACCCCCGCTAGAGGCAGCAACGGCGGCGGCGACGTCGTCAGCAAGGGCGTCCGTCGGCGGGTGGTACCGTCGCAGGTGCCAAGTTCGCCAGGATTACCACCCAGCAGACCGTACAAGGGATCCGTGTTTGCTCGGCACTCTCCAACAACATCGCAGCCTCCGGCACCATCAACGGCGGCTCTACCACTCGTCGCACGGACGGGCGATGACTTGCGGGTGGAGAAGCACGTCGGCTGTCGTGACTCGTCAACGCGAAGATCCTGAGGGAGGCGACCGCCCGGGGGGCTTGTTCACTTCCAGATCCAGAATCAGAATCACGTTACCTACAAAAAATGATCTTGTCTATTTTTTCCTAGCTACTTACTAGGGACTCTTGACCGCGGGTGCCGAGGGCGAGGGAAGGGGAGATGAGGGCAGGTTTTGCGACGTATTCAGCCATCAGCGCAACCCGGTATGGTACCCGGGTCCCCTCGGTACTACCCATGAGGTGGCGACTCTCCCCAACTCCCCAATTTTCCGCGGTCTACGGTCTACCCATCCCTCTTGTGGTGGTTCTCGGCAACCACCTCGAGTGGAATAGAGAGGGGAGTCTGTCCCTCCCACCAATCTCTGAGCGAAACGTGTACATCAAAACAGCCACATGCTTGACTTCAAAATGAGGAAGCACAGCGTAGCGCGGATTGTACCTAGTAGTACCTAGTAGTACGGGAAAGAGCGAAAGATGGCTCTGGCCCACCTTCATTTTGTTCAGCGCCCTGAGGTGGCGCAGGCACCCCCTCAGTCGGTCCCTCCGCAGTGCATTTCGGCCCGAGGCCCCCAGCTCCAAACAGAGGTGTAGAGACTCCAGGGAGGGAGCCAAGCGAGCCAAAGCGGCAAAGTCACCTTCAGCCTGCAGCCCGGGAAGGGGGGAAACACGGGGTGTTTGATGTGGTGAGGGTTTCAGCGGGTGCGCTGGGGCCGGCAGGCTCAGTCGAAACGAGTTGCAACTGGGTCTCCAGCAACAGCAACCGGCGACGACCAAGTACATACGGCAGTTGCTGGCAATTCTAGCTCAACGGAATGTCAAGCGCAAGAGCCATCCCCAAACATATCCGAAAAGCCACCAGTGAGCGGCAGCAGCACCAGCAGCATCTGTTACATCTGTGCTTTAGCGCATCCAAAAGCAGCTGGCGACAACTCACATTAAGGAAGGACCCCTCCCACTTTGAGTAGCCAGGCGCGCAGGTGATGTGCAAGGCGCGAAGGCGACGGTGGGGGAGCCTTGCCGCGCCACTATCGTCTCCGTACGTGTCGTCCATGCCGCCGTACACCTCACATGCCGCGCGGAAGACAGGCCCGTTTAGGGAACACAGCGGGATGGTCAACTCCTCAAGGTGCGGCGGAAAGGACCAGCAGCTCTTCATAGACATCTCGGAGTCCGAGAGGCCATCTGGGGCCGCGTTCGGTCCCGCCGTCGCCACCACAGCCGCCGTAGATGCCGTCATCGTATTTGCCAACCCTGGGTGTGGAGATCGGTAAGGTGACGTTGGCACAGGCTCCCGCGGTTCCGGCTGCGCTGCGGTGTCCGGCTGCAGAACGCGTAACACTGCTCCTGAGAGCACCCCGCACACCCCACGCCCCCGGGGGTAATCGCGGTAGTCCAGGTCGCGGTCACCTCCACTAGCGCCCCCGGCGTCGTTCTTGTCGACGAGCGTCGTAAGGCACTGCGAGCTCCCAGCAGTCGGCCGCAGCGCAAAGTTGACGACGGACGGCGACCACTCCAACCCTTGACGTTCTGGAGGATCAGAAATGATGTGGAACGGACCGGGAGTCGGAAGCGGCAGCGGTTCAAAGCCTGGAGAGGCAAAAAAGCCCCCGTCAGCACCGCCACTGCTGCTGTTGCTGCTGCTCGGGACATCTGTGTAGGCTGCGCTGCCGGCGTCGCTCAAGGATTCATTACGATATTCATTTTGAGATGCCTTGACTGCGATGCTGCTGGGGCAGACTGTCCTCAGGGCGCTCAGGGATAGCCAGCACCCGGTGCCTCCATCAAGCATCATCGCCCAGCTGGTTGCGGTTGTCGTCATCCTGCCCTGGTCCATTTCATCATGCGCATCTTCATCGCTGTCCCAGCCGTTAGTTGCCGTACTTTTGCCGTATACATCCGACGGTGCGGCTATGGCCATAGGCAAATGAAGGCTGCGAAGACGCGGCAGGGCGGCCAGGAGTTGCTTGTAGACGGAGGCAGCAACTGCCGCTTCCAGCTGCTTTGTGCGCTGCGCGCTGGCCTGGGATTGGTCGGCCTCGGGGCAGGCAGGGGCCAATGTCGCGCTGCATTCCATTGCACCGACCAACGAAAGCTCCTCAAGACCCGTCAGCGCCGACAGGGCTGCCACGTCAGATGTTGAGAATGCGGCATTGCACAGGGACAGCCGCCGCAGGGAGGGCAGGGAGCGCGCGAACTGCACCATGGCCGCGCCACGTGTCCGGATGGAGTCGGCCAGGGAGCCGACCATGGGCTGGCGCTCTAGGGATTGTGGAAATGAGCGCAACAAGTTTGTGGCGCCGTCGCTGGCGGCTCTCTGGATAGACACATCTTGCAGCTGCAGCTCTACCAAACCGCACGAGGTGAGGTAGGCTAATGTTGTCGCGGACGGAGGCGGCAGGGGGCTGGACAGATTCAGCACCGCCAACGACGTCAGAGGATGACGCAGCTTAGCAAGGGTGTCCAGGGCGGCGGCAAACAGCGCGGCGTCGTCATCGTCGTCATAGGCATGCATAAAATTTCTCCCAGGAAAGAAGTCTATAACTACGCGCCCTGTTTGCTCGCGCAGTAGGGAGCAAAGCCGATTGGTGTCCCTGTAATGCGCAGCGATACTGTCAAATAGGTAACATACTTGTTCCTTGGTATGGAACGCGTAGCAAGACAGCAAATATATTCATGTCGCCCAGACACGGGTCCCAACATGTGCAGGCGAAGTTTGGCTAGCTACATTACCTCAACTCACCGTAAGGCTGCCCGAAAAATCTCTGTCGCCATCCCGAAATTTGCGGCAACTTTCGAAGCGGACAGGGGTATGGGACGAAAATTGCCGCTGTGAACTACAAAACTTGGCTCCAGGACAGTCTGTGGCTTGGAACAGATTTTATGACGTATTTAAATGAATTGCAATTAAAGAAATGACATCCGGCTAAGAACATGAACCGAAGAGCTGCCTCCGGTGGCAACACAACAGCCAGCTGCGTCACTCATGGCGGGAATTTAACGGGCACCTCACCAATCGTTGCTCACATAGAGCAGTGATCTCCAGTGTTAGACCTTACCAAAAGGTTATTTGTAAGAAATAGCATGTATTTAAGGGTGTGCCTGAACCTTTTGTGGCCATCCTGGGTGAAGTACGACACCGATATGTCAGACGGGCCGTGTGCTTACAATCGTGCTATGATAACTCCCGTCTGATGTGTTTACTTAAACGTTTTAGTATGTACCTGTGGATGCCATACATAGCAAAGATAACCAGCTTAACGCCTGTACGATTGGGAAAAAAAGTCGCGCCAAAACGGACGCTCCAACCGCTTTGCGCGTATCCATGGTGTGTTGCGTATATGGATGGACCGAAGTTGCGGCTCCAATATATTTTCAGTTAACAACGTGTTATGCATATGTTTACATGCCTAAGAGTGCCTGACTTATTGTGTTTCAAGAAGGGGAGGGTTCAAAGTTGGCAAGTAGTCACACATTATACGCACGTGGTACTTGTTGCTTGTGACCCGGCTCGCAATTCGAAAAGCTTGCCCGTGCTATTTAAACGGATTCCAGATTAGCATCCCTCCGTTCAACAACTGACAGCCTACCCTGCCGCAACGGTTATCCGGTGCCGGAACTCACAACGCATCAAACCTGGCGAACAACGGATCCGTTTCACAAGACCCGCTTTATCGCTTCTCATATTTCCTTAGCATCATTCAATCTACTTAAGCTGGGATTCCCCAGTGCGCGAAGGCAGGATTATGGCGCGATTCTGGTCTTTGCAAATCTTATAAGACGAACAACTCTGAAGGGGCGCCAAGCACTTTGCCAATTGGCCCAAATGCAATTTGCAGCGCCCGCGCTTTCCGGCACATGCATTGATAAAATCGAAATCATAATAGCAAGAACCTCCTATGTGGACTTGTGTGGGCAACATCTGTTGAGGGTTGATGAACGGAACTGGTGCAACTGCCCGCCCGCCCAGTTTAGTGAACGCCTCGGCAACGCACAGGGAAACGCCTCCGCCAACTGCCCGTCACTCCCTAACATCTCCAGATCCTTCGGAAGGCTCCGCTACGCTTTCTTCACCAGACCATTCCCCTGCCCAGTCCGAATGGGTGCTACGAGCCATTAACGCGCAATTGCAGCCGTTAAAAGCTCCATCAGCTTCGATAGAGACTTCTGCCTGCGAGTCAAGGCCACGGAAGATTTTACCTCTTGGAACGGCCTTTGACTGGCCCCGTACAGATAACGCCGAAGGGCTTGCAGCACCAAGCGGTGGCCACCAAGTAGGGGATCGGGGCGCGTACGCTACGGCTGGTACTGCCGCCGCGCATATGCCTCCGCTTGCATCTCCTCTGCCGCCGCAAGTTCCCCCAGACGCTCCCTGTGTGTAAGCACACGGCTGCTCAACCTGGTCCCCACAGAACCAAGGCGTCGAGTCTGTTTCTATTAAATGTGAAGAGGGGGATGTCTGCAGGCTGGCTGGTGTTGGCTAGCGTCCCGAAGCTCACCTTAATTAGCAGACCACGGGAGTGACGCCTCGGAGAAGCTTCAGGTATACATCGGACTTCTGGCAGATGGATTGCGTATCCGCCATATTTTCATCATCAAAGCACAACGAGTAGGTTGCAGACCTGCTTGAACATTTCTTGTTAAGCCGATTTAGGTCAGAATACGTTAACAATTACATGAAACACTTTCCTAGTTATCCAAGTTTTCTAGATATCCAGATTTGCCAGAACGATTTTTTGGTTCCGCTCAGGTGGGCACTTGGCAGCGGTGGGCGGCCCGCAACTGTTTATATCAGCAGGTTTGGGTCTGCTGCAGAAATGCGGGACATGATGTGATGATCCGCGGAGTTCCCTGGAGGCGTGGATCTAAATTGATATACACACGTATGTGACCACTCATTTTATAAGGGTAATGGACAAGTAAGTAACCAGCCGCCCTCCCCTTCACCGGTTAAGTGAACCCCAAGGTGAAGCTGGGTTAAGTTACAGGACGTCCCTGCCTACTTCGGCTGCTCGCCCCCAGAAACCGTCGTACCTGTTTCCATGACATACCTTACCTGTAGCTATCGTCATTCTGTACGACTGCACGACAATTAAAGCAGTATATTACGACAGAAGCACTAATTGTCATAGAATTTTACTGAAGGAATGGGCCGATTAACATATTGTACGGCGCCGCTGTCCCCCTTGACACACGGCACATTGGAGCGGATCATCAGTGCCTCGTGGCGTATTCCTCCACCATGGGGCTGGAGGAGACAGACAGGCCCCAGCCAAATCCCATAATCGGGGGCCTTGTCGCGCCCCTTCCTAGTGGCCGCTCTGTTATTTGCCCGAGACGCGTGCAAGACTACGCAGCTGTTGCGCAGGACAACGCGTTTACAGGGTTTCATTTTACACACATGTGTGGGGGTGTAAAATGACATAATAAACACAATTAGCACACAAGAGGCACACGCAGATGCATACCACCAACCTTTCGGCCGCCACCACCACCCGCGCCGTGTTCGCCGCAGCAGAGACACGCACACACACACACACACGGTCCTGCCAGGACCCAGGGCCCCCCTCCTAGCTCCACCCAGGCGCACGCAACCGCCTCGACAAAGGGAACGTCGCATAGCAGTTAAGTCAGCAAGGTGTGCTGGCCCTGCTCCCCGCCCCCCCTAATAGGTTGGATAAGGACACACGCGCCACATGCTTCTTTCTTTTTAGGAAGAAATCCTATCATGCCCACGTGTCCTTTAGGAGTTTGAAACCCCATAGCGCAACCGTCGCAGCCACACTGCTGCTAGCGCGACAACGACACAAAACCACCGTCTGTGTTCGTCTGTCTGTCCGCCCATCCTTATCCGGTCCGGTGCTACTACCGAGGCGCAATGCAGGCCCAATGTTGGGGCCCCGAAACGAGTGTCAGAAGAAGTCGCGTTGAAAAAGCCACGCAGCGTATCACAGCTCCGCGACGATGCAGCGGCAGCAACAGCAGTGGCGGCGGCGGCGGCGGCAGTAGCAGCAGCTGGGATTCCCAAGCAGCAGCAGCGGCAGCGAAAAACCGCTTGTTCCTCAGCCACAGCAGCAAGACTACATCACACCCTTTCGCTCTGGAAAGCCTATCATCCTTTTCCAGACCTGCTGTCGGGAATACAACCATTCCCCCCATGCGCTCCCTCAAGTGTGCCTCCTCTCCAGGTCGATGGACTGCGAGCCCCGCAACCCACACCCCATTCCTCCTCGTCCCTTCGCTACCCCCTCATTTCCACCCCCTATCTCACGCCTGGCCACTCAGCACTAAACTCTCAACGCAAATGCGTGTGCATCAGCCTACCAAATGCCATTACCCTCCCCACCGCCACCACCAATGCTCCTCCGCACCAACCTTTTTTCACGACACCTACGTTCCCGGCGCTTTACTGGCGCGTTTAAGTAAGCGCTAGGGTATTTCAACCACTATGTCCGGTCCGAGCCCAGATAATGTCCCCAATACCCCCCAACACCAACCCGACGGGAATTCCCGGTTCCTTCCCCCCTTCCCTCTTCCCTCTGGGAGTGCGGTCCGTCCCGTTCCGCCGTCTACCCCGTTTCTCCTTCGCCCTTCCCTTTTTTCCGTCTCTTTGGGGCCGCGGTCCGTACGCCCGCCCTCTCACCCCCCCTCCTCCCCTCCCCTCCTTCCCGCCAGGCGCTCAAAAGAAGGACGAGTCGTCGTCGTCGTCCGTGAACGTCCCGGTGGTGGCCTTCTTCTTTCCGGCCGAGTCCACGGAGGCGGTGGCGGCAATCTCCACCGCCTCCTCCTCGCTCAGTCCCAACACGGACTGCAACGTGGACCGCTTGGAGGCCGAGTCCTCCTGTGGGATTCAAGGGGGGGTTGACATGAGGGGATGGCGAGGGTAAGAGCGAGGGGGAGGGGGGAGGGGGGAACATTACGTGCCCGAGCAGGAAGTAAACGGCCGCGGGTAGGCGTCGGGGGAAAGGGAAGGCTTTGTACATGCAATAAAAGTCAGCGGACGCGGAGCGGAGGGTTCTGGGTCAGTGAAGGGGGAAAAGGGGTGAGAGGGGTAAGACAGTAACATGCACACGCACTGCACGCACGCACTGCATAGGTCATATCGAGGACCCTCATTTGCAAATCGCCTGGCAAATCGTGATCGTAACACACACACATATACAAGGAAAACATATCGGCAATCAATTATGTATACTCTGTAGTATTTCCGGTATTTATTATTACCTTTGCGCAGTACAGCCCGTACACCTCCTGCAGCTCCCCGCGCTCCTTCCAGGGGATGGCCCCCTCCTCCGGCATCAGCGCCACGCAGCTGAGCAGGTTTTGGAGCGAGGTGACCGCCTCGTTGACTCGCCGCTGTCGGAACTGCGACACCGCCTGCACCAGCAACATGCGCTTGCGGGTGGACACCTCCTCCTTCACGATCAGACGGACCTGATGCAGGGGAAGAGGGCAGGGGAAGAGGGTAGCAGGGGGGAGGTGGGAAAGACGAACCACGAACGAGTGAAGCTGCGGCCAGGGCAAGAGTGTATACCAGGAGTAGGACTGACCAAAAGGGAGGTGGGGCGGTGGGAAAACAGGCAGAACCCCAAAAGGTGCGGAGTGCGGTCTGGGGATTTACAGGGTGCGCGATAAAGGTGCTAAAGGATGCTACTGGAATACACTCGTATTTTTGAGAAAACGAAGAACGGCTGTCGATCGGTTTGGAGCACGACGAGAAGGAACACAAGGGGAAAACACGAACCGGATGTATGTCGAATGAGACCTTCGCCACCACACAGCACTTTTAACCATCCAAAAAGGTTGCGCAGCCACAGTCAAGCCACGGGGGCATGCCTCCCTCCCCAATCCAAGAGGGCTGAGCACATGCCGTACCATGCTGTACGACCTCGTACCTTGTTGGCTGGCAGTGCCAGCGCCGCGGGCAGGGTATGCAGGAAGTGCTTCGAGTCGGCGTCGCCCGAGCCTGATAACGGGTGAGTATGTAGAAGGGGCGGGGGGGGGGGGGGAACAGAGGGCCGGGAACCTGATTGAGTGCTGGGTGGGATGAGCAGATTGGGAGGCCGAGACCCGGCAAGACCCAGCAGCAGCGAGTCGAGCGTCAATCAAACGCGGGGCCATGTGCGCGCATGTGTGCGTGTGAGATTGTGTGAGAGAGAAGGCACAGACGGGCTCTCCAGGACAGGGCTATATACTATACTAAGCGTTATCCCCCCCCCCACACACACCGGGCCCCCCGACAGCGCTATGCCGGACTCACCGTCCGTGACCTTCTTGATAATCTCCCGGCGGAACAGATTCCTCCTCGTCACCTCCTCCATCAGGTTCTCAACATTGCCACCGCTCTTGTGGAGCTCCAAAACCCGGTCAACAGTCCACTTGCCGTCCTCAGCGGCCGAAGAGCTGCCGTACACTTCCGTACGGGCAGCCTTGAGCACCTTGTCGCCTACCTCCTTGCTAAGACCCAGCTGCGACCGCATCTCCTCGAGGTACTGGATCTTCTCCTCGTTCAGCGGACCTTCAGGGAGGTGGGGGTTCGCATTAGCAACGTGATGGGGTTTCAAACTAAACAACCGGTATTAATAGCCAGCTCCCCCCCACCCTCCACCAAATCTATTGAACATCGATGGACATTGCGCACACCACCACCACCAATCACCACCACCACCACCACCTCCATCACCAATCACCACCACCACCACCACCACCACCTCCATCACCACTGCCTGACCACAAATCCCGACATTACACACTACCTCCCGTACTACATCCACACGCCAAGGAGCCCTCCAGCCCTGACGACCCCGCGAACTGCCCCTCTCCTCTCCTCGCCGAAGCCCGCGCCAGCAATCCCCCTCCTCCTACTCTTCTTCCCCACAAGCCACACCCGCCACAATACCCTGCCCCCCAGTTTCCCCTCACGCCCTCACCCGTGCGCATGACCTCGGAGGCTTGCGCCTTGTAGGCCTGCTCTGCGAGATCCGACTGCGCCGACATCACCTCAGCACCGCTCATACCCAACACGTCAGCCAGGGCCTGCAGACGAGTCATCTCCGCCTGTGGGGGAGTGGGGGGGGGGGGGAAGGAAAGAGGAGAGGGTCAAATGGAAGAGGCGGGGGTAGAGAGTGGTGGGAAAGCATGGGCGGGCTGGGTTGAGGCTAGAACGGCCGACGAAGGCGGGGAGAGGGAGGGAGAGAGGGGAGGAGAGAGAGAGAGAGTGGAGAGCTGAGCAAACCAAAGGGCGGATGGCGATGCATAGGCCCCCAATCCCGCCCCGAAACCATAGTCCGGTCCACATCCCACCGTATGGCCCAGGGCATCCAGGAGGTCCATTCACTCCAATGTCAACAACCAACCGTCCACTACACCAGAAAGCCGGCAACCTAATTCTCGACCAGCCTCAAAGCACCCCGTACACACATACATACACACATGGTCACATGCACCCCTACCTGTCGCGCCTGTGCACTGGACTTCTTCCGGATGACACCGCCCACCGGCAGCTCCACCACCTCGCCACTCATGCTGCAGCAAGGGAAGCGAGACAGGGAGGGGGGCGGTGACGGAGGCAGACGGGGGGGACCAGCGGCAGAGTTACGCATCAAGAGGCTCACACCTAACTGCGCACGCTCACACACGCACGCATACCTGTACATCAGGTAGTTCTTGTAGATTTCGGAACGCATAGCGGGCTCCAAATCATCCTGGGGCCGGGGAAAAGGAGAGACAGAAAGAGGGGGAGAGGAGAGGGGGAGAGGAGAGGGGGAGAGGAGAGGGGAGGATCAAAGAGCCAAAGGGGGAGACGAGAGATGGAAAAACAGGAAAACAACTGCCGAGGGGAAGGGGGAAGTGAGCAAAGGGGAGCATCCCGCTGAAACCCAGGAGCGCCGCTAGACGAAGCAGGGAAGCAACCGACCGGCAAACAATAACAAGCACGAGACGGGGCGCCACACGTCATTTCACCAGTCCAAAGATAAGATTAGACACCGCACGTTGGGCGCCTGTATACCATCTCCACGTCCACCTCCACACACACACAGAGGAACATACCTTGAGCGTAATTTCCTTTTGGGCCTTACGTTCCTCCTCACTGAACTCGCCGCGGTTGGCTTGAATGGCCTTGCGGACCTGCGAACACCGCATTGCACAATAACCCCAATCACGTCGCGGATGGAGATATGCGCGCCAGCAGCAGATGCACGGCCGATGTAACATCAACAATCAGACAGAGGGGGGGCCATAGAGGGGTGGACCAAGAGGGCAGCAGCAGACACAACCTACTGACACCTGGCCCCCACACCACTGGCGGGGACAAGACTACCGTGGATGTACCATTACCATAACCAACACCACCGTCACCACCACCACCATCACCACCGTCACCACCACCACCACCACCACCACCACCACAAAACATCCACATAATTACACCCACACATAACTACCCATATGTGTGGTGGGTCACCCACCTGCGTGACGGCATCCTCAGTGGACTGAGGGGGGGGGGCGGGAGCACCGGAAGCAGCGGCCTCAGCGGCCTCTGCGGGGTGGGAGGGGTGGGGTGGAGAGGGGATGCGGTGGCGCCAGGGTAAGGTGAATAACACACTAAAGACGATGGACACATACACGTGTTCGTGTACGCGAGCCGCTGAGCCGCGAAGCATATGATTTGCGTTCCCTCCCCTTTTCTCTCTTCCCCCAGTTCTGTACGAAGTTCTTTCCCCCCCCCCAAGCCCCTCTTCACTTCCTCCCTCTCACCCTCCTTCTTGGCCTCCTCAGCCGCCTTCAGCAGCATCTCTGCCAGCTCCTTCTTCGCCGCATCCACCCCCTTTACTCGCTCCAGCAGCGGCGTCACCATCAGCGCATTGAACTGCAGCAGCTTCTTGACGGAGGCAGCGAAATCCCGCCGGTCGCGACTGCCCTCACGCTGCGCCTGAGTGACGTAAGACCGGAAGCGCTCGCGCGTGATCTGCGGGGGGATCACAATGGGGGGGGGGTCAGATTTGAGATTGTCGTTGTCGTTGTTGTTGATGGTGGTCATGGTGGTGGTGGTGTTGATGGTGGTGTTGATGGTGGTGTTGATGGTGGTGAGGGAGGCGAGAGGAGCCAAGGCTGTAGGAAGGGGAAGCTGCGGACTCCGAAAACAAACCCCAAAGGACCCACCCTGAAATCCACCACGAGTCAATCCTCCTAGTCTTTCACTCTCACCCTCTCTCCCCGCCCCGCGCCCACCCATTCAAAACCCCTTTCTCCCGCCTTCTATTACCCACCTCTCTTTTTCTCCTTTCCCCCCAACCCCAAAACACTATTCCCGATCTCCTCCCTACCTGTGCCATAACCTCCACCGCCACATCGCTGTCCAGTCTCAGCTCCTTCAGCGCCCGGTCCACCCGCTCAGCCTCGTAGCTGCCAAGCGGCTTGGCACCCGCCAGGTAGATCTCACCAACCAGCTCCTCAAACTCACGACCCGCAGTCTCACGCATTACCTGCATGGTGGATATGTGTACGCGCGTATATGTATGCAAGTATGTCTCACGTATCAGGAGGAGACAGGGCGTGAGGTGGAGGCGAGCAGCGATGGATGTTTCGCCATGGCGTCACAACACAGACGCAAACATAGATGGAGGGGCCAGGGACGTAACACATACACACGCGCACACGCGCGCTCGCGCGCGTACATACCCCCCCCCACACACACACATACACACCGACCTTCTTGGCCACGTCCGCCGGCAGGCACAGGATGCGGCGGATGCGCTTCAGGTCCTCCACGTCCCCATCTGTGAGGCCCCCGTGGCCCCTCCTCGCCTCCAGCAGGGCACTCAGCTTGGCCTTGTACAGCTGCCGGTGCAGCTCCAGAGCCGCCTCGGGCCGGAACCGCACCTTGTCACACAGAGACTGGAGCACGCTGGCAGGGCTGGTGGCGGAGTCAAGACTGCAGAGGCAGGGCGGGGTGAGGTGGTGGTGGCGGGGAGCGAGGGTGGTGAGGAAAATGAGGGGTTTTGAGAGATTTGTTGTTCCGCGCCTAGGGTTGGGTACCGGTGTGGAAGTGTGCACCGTGAAGCGTCGGGTTCGGGTGCGGGACAACAAAACAGGGGAGGGGGAACACACACATACACACATACATATTACAACCATCAACCACCGCGCCCTCACCCAGCACCTGCTCTGCTCCCTCCCATCCACATCCATCCTCAAAACACCCCAACATCCCAGCCCTTGCCACCTAAAACCCTGCCCCCGCTTCTCCTCCTTTTTCTCCCCTCCCTTTACCACCACCCCTCTTCCTCTCCCTCACCGGCCGCTGGTGACCTCCTCCTTGAGCAGCCTGCGGTAGAGCTTAGCAGATACCTCGTCCCTCAGCGCCTGAGTCTCCTTGGCCCCCATGCACATGATGGTGGCCAGCTCGGCCGCATCCGCATCCATCTGGGCGCTGAACTCACCCGCGCGGTTGAGCTTCTCCTCCAGGTACAGCCTGAGGTATGGAGAGCGGATCGGGGGGTGGGTTCGGGGCGCAGGGGAGGAGATGGGACGGGAGAGGGAGGCCGCGAGAAACGCGATGGAAATTGCAGGCACACACGTCACGCGGGGCCACTATGTAACGCATACATACATACATACTTACTTTCGGATGGATGCAACCCGACACATCAATCCATAAGCGCCATCCGTGGTGCTTGCAACCCATGCAGCGCAGCCCCGCCGACTGTCCCCCCCCCTCCCGCATATGGGCTCGGGTCTCCCGGGTCCCATGATCACCCTATCACCTATCACCAACAACATCAACAACCCCGCCCGCAGCAGCCCTCAACCCAGTCCCCCACCCCACCTGCTCTGCCTTCCCCTGCCCCCCTCCCCCCAGCCTTCCCCCCATACATACATACATAACACATAATACATACATACGCACAATCATACATACACACACTCGCCAGCTGCCCCACCTGAACACGTCCTTGAGGTCCCGGGTGCGGCCCTCGCCGTCCAGAGCCCCACCGTGCAAAGTCACCATGCCCAGACCCGCCACAAGATCGTCCTCACTGCCGTATTTGACGAGCTTGCGGTCGTACTCCAGTACGGCATCCACCTCCTCAACCAGCAACGTAATGTCGCGGGCCTTGCCTGCTCACAGAGACAGAAGGGAGCCCGGAGGATGTGTTTCGGAGAATGTGTGGGTGGGTGGGCAAGAGAGATGTTATATTATCTAGAGTGTTGCAGTTCCTGCCGTGTCACATTCCATCGAGGGTATGATTTCCCGCCCTCCTCTCCTTCCTCACGCTGGGCTCTCCTCTCCTCTCCTTCCTCCCAGGGCTCTCCTCTCCTTCCTCACGCTGATGTATGGTAATGGTAACCCCCAAACGACGCACCCGCACACGTCAGCTCTTTACCTGTGGACTTGGCCACCTCGATGGCCCGAGTCAGGTGGGACTCGATGGTGCTGTTGTTTTCGAGGTGGTGGTGGGGGGGAGGGGGGAGGGGAGGGGGGGAAGAGAGATAGGTAAGGGCGTAACATCGGACGAGGGCGTTGTCGGAAAAGTGGAAAACCGGATCCAAGGTGAGACAAACAAACACAGAAAAAAATGTTCATGCACATGACATGGTGATACTTCCATGGTGCGCCCATGCCCCCAATTTCAACACACCCTGCATTTTCCATACACCCACCCACCCGCCCGTCCATCCATCCATCCATCCATCCATCCATCCATCCATCGACTCCTACCTATCTGCCTCCCCCCCTCCCTCTGATATCTTTGCACCCGGTCCCCCAATCCCCTCCCGAGTCTAGCCGTAAAGTACCCACCGGCGTGCTGCATCACGGACCACCTCCGCCGCCGTCTCATCCATCAGCTTGATGGCCGTCTGCTTCTCACGAAGCTCACGAAGGACGTGCCTAATCAGGAGGCATGTAGGCGGTCGCCAAGTTAGGACACATGATAGGACAGGAATGCAGCATTCAGGACTAAGAGTGCGATAGCATCAAGCGTGTCGACGTTTCGTTCGTGTGACTTCAATAAAAAGGCAAAAGCACGCGAAAGAGTTGTTTCACAGGGGAGTTTGTGAAACGCAGCAGGGCCCTTACGCCGAAGGGTGTATCTATATATGTATGTATGTATGTATGTATGTATGTATGTATGTATGTATGTATGTATGTATGTATGTATGTGTATGCTGCATCAATCACAGCTAAACGCAGGACTACATATGAGGTCACCATATACATACATACGTACATACATATACACACACGCACGTCGCGAACGTACCTATCCGCCGGCAGCATTCCGCCGCGCGCCTCCAGGTACTGCCTGAAGATGGCCCGCGCATTGTCACGTCGAGCTACAAAGATCTGCGCGTCATTGAGGTTGAATGTCCTCCTCCAGGGCAGCAGGAACGCGGCCTTCTGATCGCCAAACACAACCTGGGACACGTAGATCAGCCGCTGGAAGGCCTGAGGTGGGAGGGCGAGCAAGGTGCGTGTGTGGGTGTGTGTGTTTGCGGCGGAGGGTAGAAAGGGGTAAAGAAAGGGGGGTGGGACCAAACGGGGTTGCTCAGAAGTCCAACAACAACACCCCACGAGGGGAGGGGCCCTTCCACGGGCCCTTCGCTCCACCCTCGCAGGGGATGTGGCTCCGTTCCAAAACAGGGGAGACCCCCTCCTCACGGAGCCCGGGCCCGGGCAGGCAGGAGGCAGGGTTCCTACCTTGCGCTTCTCAAAGACGGCGTTGCGGTCCTTGGTCTCGAAGCCCTCGCGCATAAAGCGGCGGCCGACCTCTATATGCACCGGGGCCGCGTCCTCGTCAGCCAGACCCAGAATGTCCTTGAATGCAGCCACCTTGGCAGCCTCATCGCCCTGGGGTAGGTAAGTAGGTAGGTAGGTAAAGAGGGAGGGAAAGATGGCGTGAGAGGGAAGGGATGGTGTATACAGAAGTCCAAGCGGAAATGGATCCTTCTCCTCCTCACTATCAGCAACAGCAGCAGCAGCAGTAACAATAACACATCGCAAGAACATCCACCTCACCTTGAGCTGCACGTCGCCGACTGGAATGACGCTCTCCAGGTACTGCCCGTAGATACGCTTCAGACCGTCAAGCTCGTCCTTTTGGAAGTTGATGCCGTACTTGGATCCAACGTCCTGTGTACGGCACACACACCAAGAAGACACGACAAAACAGTACGATCGCAGCAACACACAAATCTTTTAAGGCTTTCATTCGGACAAACGGACAACGGACAAATTATTTTGCTTTCTTTTCAGCGCGCACATAGCTTCCTGTTGAGCGCAAATTTCTCCTTCCCGAGTGCACAAACGAACCCAGAAATCGCAACATTAATACAATCCAACAAGTGATATCGATTCAGCGGACCAGGAGGCATCGAGATCAGGTGCCCCAGTCCGCCTCATCCGGACGCAACTACACCAGCTGGCTCGAAAACTCCAGGGCCCCCCAAAAAAACAGGCGCCCTGGTCCGAATCGTCCTTGACAACCTCTCCTTACCCTGCACTTTTCCAACGCCTTCCTACGAAAGAAGTGAGAGCCCCAACCAATTTCACATGCAAGCCAGCAGATACATACGTCACAAACCACAAAACAGCTTCTGCCTCCTACATGTCACAAACACAAATACACACATGCGCCGGTGCACGCTGCACGCGCCGCAAAGTTTTCATCCAGCCAGGCTAAGCGGCATGCAACAAGCAAGACCTCAGGAAGCGCGAGCACACTCGACACCCTACTCAACAACCTAATAGACCCTGCACCTCAGGCCCACGATATCGACGTATCGACGATTGAACTCATACCAGACCTGAGCTGAGCTGGCCGCCGCCGCCGCCTGCTGCTAGCAATCTAACTAGCTGGATTGGAAACGGAAGGCACCTGGCCGCTACCTGCTATTACTGCTGGTGCTACTCCTGCGACCCAATGCTATTACTTGCTAATGCAGCTGCTACCGTTCGTCGCTGTTTATTGCTGTACCAGTTCCTCCTCGCCCAGTGACACTGCTACGGACGCTGCGGTTGCTGCTGCGCCCCAAACCCCCCCTCGCATCCAGCGATTGTGCTGATTGAAGAAACTCCAGGGACGGCTCTGCCAAGTCCCCGGGTCGACCCCCCGCTGGCCCGCCTCCCCACCGCGGCACCGGCGGCGGCAACCGGCAGCGGCTCTAGACGGGTAGCCACCTACTGCAGCTGCTCTCGCTGCTAAGGAGACTCAAGGTCGCACTAGCAGAAGTTGCTTGGCCGCACCACTACCGCAACACCACGTCCACCCCTTCTGCAAGCTGGCGTATGAAGCGGCCACAGACCTGCACTGCACTGCGGCCTTTCCGCCGCCGCCTCATCGACGCCATCGCTACCGCACCATGGCCCACGCGGATCTTTAGCCGCCGCTGCTATACCTGCCGCCGCTGCTACCGGCTCTCTGCTGTTGCTGGTGTATAGCCCTGTTCACTATCCGACAGGCCAGAGCGCCCACCTTCCCAGTTAACGCCGTGAGAGCAGCAGGTTATCTCGTCGTTAAGGGGCCGCTGCCACCACCGCGAATCGGTGACTCAGTTCCCAACCCCGTGCTGCTTCTTCGCCAGCCACTGAGTTCGTGAACCCTCATCCGAACCCCCCCACACACAAGCCAACAAACCGCGTCCCAGTGCACCGTTTTCCAGCGCACCAACTCTACTGAGGATCCCTACTCGCCTGCGGACTGCCGCTGCAGCAGAGTGTCCCCAAACCAAACCCCCATGCAACGTGTTTCCCCCTTTGGTGACACAGCCGTCCCACAGCTCCCGGAGCACATTGACGCCGAGAGGGAACTCACTGAGACGGTCTCCGGCGTGAGGTCGGTTGCGTCCGGCAAATCCACGAGGGCGTTGTACAGGTCCACAACCGCCGCAGAGTCGCGCTTGCGCTTCGCCTGCACGCAGCCGTATGCCACGGCGGCGGCTGCCACGGCCGCAGTGCCGTACGCGGCCACATCCTTGGCGCTTGGGTCAACTGGAGGCATTGTGGGAAAGAAGAAGTGATTGGTGGTTAGGGACTAAGTGCGAGTTGAGGCCATAAGGCAGGCAAGGCTCCGGTGCGATGCGAGGCACGGTTGTTAAGAAATATTGGGACCCAGAAGAGACCCAGATGAGTGCAGTAAGGAAATGAGCAGTGAAAAGGGAGAGGACGTAGGGTTAAATGTGCCGTGGAGGCAGACGGTGGTTAGAGGATAGGGGTGTGGGGTCAAGGCAAAAACAGACCCCGAGTGGCATAGGGAGCACGACGATAGGTGCTCGTTGTGGGTGAGGCGCTGCACGGTCAGGCGGCAACGCAACTACGGGACTCGGTGCCGGGAAAACAACCGTGCCTTCTAGGCCTCGATGGCCATTAACGCCGACCCGGCCGGATAAATGCGCGCCCGGCAAGATCTTTTCGTATAGTTTGGCTTAGGCGATATAACAAAATACTGTCCGAAGGACAACCGAGGCAAGTTGGGTGCATCGATGCTTCAAGCAGAAATGGACGAGAATCGAGCAGACTACGCCTCGCCTCACCCGGTGCAGCACGACCCAGAAGCGAGCCACCATAACCGGCTGCTGCGACAGCAGCCAGGAAGCCGGGATACAGTAGCATCAAGGGGATGCTGGACAAAAGCTGTTGACCCGAGTCCTTTGGCAATGGATATGGGAATGCCTTCGTGTTCGGCTCCTCTGATTCAATCGTAAACGTCTCCTGCAAGGAAAGACCAGGCCAAAGTTAATAGCGCATACGTACCCCATCGGTGACTGTACCCATCTGCGCAGCCACAACATATCGAACGGAGCCCAGGAGAAATCGGGCGTGCCCGATTGCCTGAGACTGTCAAGCTAGGTCAATCCGACTAAATTAAGGGCAACAGGCTTACCTCATACTGGACTTCCTCCACCGGCGCAGCCGCGTTTAACGGACGGAGGGTCGGCCGGGTCCGCAAGCAGCCAATTGGCAGGCGCACTGGCACACCAGGCATAAGACGAATTGGCTGCTTAAGGGCCATCGAGGCCCTGGTGGTCTGCATTTCTCGTTGGATAGGGGATGCGTCGCTAATACGGGCGGCGGCAGAGAGTCGCTTCTGCGATTTAAAAAGTAAACTAGCGCGACGTGGGCACCCTGTCAACCCCGCTGCCCCTGCAAAAGAGGGAGGTGAAGTGACGCGCTGGGTACTTCGCTATTGCACCGGATCTGGAAAGGGCCTTGCATGGGAACGCAATTGACTAACTTCAAGCATGACCAATAACCTCCCAAAAACCCTTCTATTTTTATATTTTTTGTCTTTACCAGTACGTTGTAAGCAGCTGCTTTTATCGCCATCAGCTGAAGAGCGAACCTTCCGACATCGTTATTTGTTGTTTCTTGCAAAGGTTTTATGTTTCCGGGTTAGCTGCAAATTCAACTTTTCCATACCACTCTCTCTTATCTAGAATAAGTTTTCATGGTAAAGCAGGATGGCAAGGGCGGGGGACAGGCGGCGGCGGACCCACGCTTCGCCGCCATGCACAGCGACCCCCGCTTCCAGCGGTTTCCAAAACAGAAGTTCAAAGTGGTGGTCGATAAGCGCTTCGCAGGTGGGCGGCGAACGAGCCCCTTTCGTCGTGTTGGGTTACGGGAGGCCAGGGGACATGGCTGTGTGCAACGAAATGTATATCAGTGTCTGCCGGCAGCGACCATCGTGCTGCCACTGGAGTAATGGGCAGTTTGGTGGTGGGATGAAGGGTTTTGGCCTGTTCCCCCGTCCCCCCCGCCCCCCCGTCCGATGTTGTTTCCGTACGGGTTCCGTCCGATGGTGTCACGAACCTTCCTTCTCCAAGGACCTGAAGTGGCATGGGTAATGGCCACAGAGGCGGCCCAGGATCCGGCAGCCCCATCATGGCTACGGGAATGGCTGCTGCCCCCCATGTCACTCTGCCCCGAACTGCCGCATTGTTTATCCCAATCGTTGGCACTGGTAGTAGTACCGTACGGATGCACCTACAAAGGCACGGATGCACTGCAAGAGGCAAAAACTCACAAGCATACATTCTCACAGCACTCTCGCAACACACAGCACAGCACAACACACAACGAGCAGCAAACCCTCTCCTTCCACACGGATACCAGGCGGCTTCTGTTCCCCAGCTTCGGAGAGCGGCGCGCCCCATCTCCCCATGAGCATCTCGTCGTGTATCACCCCCCGACACATACATCCAAACCCTCACTCCCCCACCCCCATACATACATACATACATACATACATACATACATACATACATACACGCGTCTACATGTTTGTCGCAGGCATGTTTGAGGACCCGGAGTTTCAAAGCCGCGCAGCAGTGGACAAGCGGGGACGCAAGGTGAGGTACGGCTCGCGTGGTTCCGGTCCTTGGTTCCGGAGCCAGGAGCCAGAGGGGGGCCTAGGGGGCAAAGCTAGGTTTAGGAAACTCTATAAACATCAACTTGGGACGGCCTTCAGATCAGCTATCAGCCATCAGAATCAGTGGGCGGCGGTACTCCCATCCCGCGCCAACCGCGGCACGGCACTGTCCGCCGACTACTACCTCACGCACCTACCCCCATGGCAGCCCACATGAGCTTTGTTTTTGCCTGCTGCTTGCGACCCTCCCTGCGCTCCTTGCGACCCTCCCTTCTCATTGACGAAACTTTGGACGTCCGCGGGTAGTTCATTTCTGGTTTCCTTGCATGTGATTACCCTTCCTCCACCGCACCCCGGCAGATTGAGGTTCGGCGGCGCAACGAGGACCTGCGGCGGTACTACCGCCTGAGGGACGAGGAGGAGCGGCGGGAGGAGGGGGAAGGGGGGGAGGCAGCAGGGCAAGACGTAGCAGCAGCAGGCGGGGAGCGGCAGGCGGCGGAGCCCGCCGGCGGCCAACAGGCGGCGGGATACCCACAACAGCAAAAACCGAGGCATCAGCATGACCAGGGGGGGGGCAGGAGGGCCCCTCGGGGGCTGCAGAAAGAGAAGCAGGGGCGAAAAGAGGAGGCAGGGGCCGTCGTAGCAACTGGAGCTGCAGACCTGAAGCTAAAGGATCAACGAAAGGAGGGGCGGAAGAAGCAGTCGAAGACGAAGGAGCCGGAGCAGCAGCGGGCCCAGGACCGGGTGGATGGTGCGGCTGACGGACGGACTGTGAGCCCACATGGTGCTAAGCGGCAACGAGCTGGGGTTGGGGCCGTGGCTGGGGCGGGGGGACCGTCAGCTGGTGCCGTGGCGGCACTCCAAGCCAAGGGCGAGGAAGCGGCAGCCACGGCGCGAGGGGCCGAGTTTGTACCGAGGGGCCTCGGAGGAGCTGTCGGGGCGGAGGACACTGACGTGGAGGAGGAGCTGGAGGAGGGGGAGGAGGCGGGGAAGAGCAGTGACGATGATGAAGACGAGGAGGAAGAGGAGGAGGAGGAGGGTGATGATGAGGCGGCGCGGGCGCGGGAGCGTTGGGCCCGGGCTCGCGGAATGCTGGGTGAGGCACCAGCAGCAGGGTCCCCGGGGGGGCTGCTCCTGTTGGGCTGCGTGAGGAAGGGGGGGTTAGAGACGAGTTCTGGAACACACCTGGCGTTCGGGGGGGGTGAGTGGGAGGGTGGTTGCTCGCGGGGCTGGGGCAGCATTCGGGCTGGGCAGTCCGAGTGCTGAACGGGTCAGCGGGAGGTGACCGGAGGGGAGAGGGAGTCTTCGGAAGAGGAAAGAGGAGGGCTGGGAGGGCAGAGCAAGGCCCCCTTGAGGCCCCCTTGAGGCTCCTGGAGTTTCCGTGCGGGGTGTGGGTGCACGGGTGAATGAGGTCCCGATGGGGTGCCATCAGGTAGAAGCCGTTGGCCTGCGGTGGTGTGGGTTTTTTTATACACAAATACTCTTATGTACCCCCCACCCCTCGTGGTTCGATTTTTCCCCCCTCGTATGCATGTGGGTGCTGGCTTATGCGCCCGATTGTCTGTCTGGATGTCATGTCTGTGAAATGGCCAATGAATCCGGATCTCTCCCGTTCGCAGTGTCGGACAGCAGCGACGAGGAGGAGGAGGAGGGCGCGGAGGAGTACGACAGCGCTGACGAGCCGCTTACGGACGAAGAGTACGAATCGGACGAGCAGCTAGATCCGGAGGAGTGGGGCCCGGGTGCGCACGCACTCAACCCGGAAGAGCCCATTCCGCAGCAGGAGGAGACGCGCAGGTGAAACACACATCGTGTCGAAGTCGTCTTTTCCATAAAGCTCCGGGTGGCCGGCGGTGGGTGGGCTTCCGCGAAGGAAAGCTTGCTCGTAGTGTTTCCGCCCTCTGTAGCAACTGCCAACTGTCGTATAACATGAAACTCCATCCGCAATCGCCAACTGTCGTTGCTTCTCTCAGGCTGGCCCTGGTTGACTTGGACTGGGACCATGTACGAGCTGTGGACATACTTGCCGTGCTGCGTTCCTTCCTGCCCCGGGGCTCCTTTCTGGACCGAGTTACGGTCTACCCCTCCGACTACGGGCTGCAGCGGATGGCGGAGGAGGCGGCGGCGGGGCCCCAGGTGCGGGTGGCTGGGGGGGGGGGTGGAGCTGGGAAGGTACCTTGCACAGGGGGAGGGCTTGGATCGCTCTCCTGAACAACTCCTCCGGGACTAGTTCCAACCCCCACCTTCCCTCCCCCCCAACCCCCGCAGGCCTGACCTGCGCTGCACTACTTAATTTTCTTACTTACTTCCGTTCCCTCCCTTTCCCCCCTCTCCCGTGGTTTGTCCTTCCCCCCTCTCCCTCCCTGGACGTTCCTTCTCCATGTTGAAATCCATCCGCAGCTGATCCTGAAGCCAACACAACGAGGGTCCGGGGGCCCTATGGCGACAGCGCCAGCAGCGGCGGGTGGCGGCGGCGGCGGCGAGGGTGAAAAGGGCCGGGGGAAGAAGGGCGATGGCGGCGGGGCAGCCAGGAGGGACGGTGGTGATGGCGACGACGGCGGCGCAGAGGTGGACAAGAAGCGCCTGGCGGCGTACGAAAAGTCGCGGCTAAGGTACACCGTACGGCGTTGTACGAGTGACGGCGCAGAGCAGTTCTACTTTGGCTGAATGGAGAGATGCATGTACATGTCGTATGTCGTTCGTATGTACGACAAGAAGGTAGCTTCTTAGCCATACCCCCCCTGGTCTATGTTTTTTCTTCTCGTCAATCGTCTGTGTTTCGTCGTACCCCCCGGGTCCCTCACCGCGCGAGGAAGGGGCACACAGGAAGCAGACAGCCCAAACCCCATGTGTTTCTGTCGACAGCATTTTACTTTTACAGCTGGCTTTGGCCTTCTTTGGTGCGGAGCACCTCGTTTATCAACTAGGGCTTCGCCGTTGTCAAACTTCGGTTCCTTGTCTTCATCCCCTTTAGTGCTCTTCTTCTTCCCCTAAAGGGGAAGAACCCCAAAGTCTTTGTTCCCATCCCCTTTAGTTCATCCCCGATTCAAACTCCTTCCCCCCTCCCGAAAAACCACCTACTGGTCAGTTATGGTTCTTCTACACTCTTTCCTTGGCAGCAGCCTCACTCGTTCATGGTTCGTCTCCCCCCCCCCCGCCGTTCCCCCTCTGGACCCAGGTACTACTACGCCATCGTGGAGTGCGACTGTATCGCCACCGCCCTGCATCTCTATAACGAATGTGATGGGATGGAGTTTGAGCGGTCCGCCTGCAAGTTCGACATGCGCTTCGTGCCGGATGAGCAGAGCTTTGAGGGACGGCAGGTGACCGGATGAGGAGGAGCCGGGGGGTTGGGGAAAAGGGGGGAAAGACGAACCACGAACGAGTGAAGCTGCTGCCAGGGGGAGGGGGGAAGGGACTGGACAAAAGGAGGTGTGCGTGTGTGTACTTTTATTATGTGGTAGCCATGAAAGGGAAGTGGGGAGCTAAGAGCTTGGTGCTGAGAGAACTTTACCGAAGCAAGTTCCGTAGTCCAGCGACGTGTGTATATGTATGTTTGTATGTGCGTGTATGTGTATGCAAAAAGGGGGGTTGCGTGTTACGTGTCTGGGATTGAATTGAATTCGGGGTACGCGGAGGTGGGGGCTGTTGTACCACGAGTTCAGTAAAGTGCCGATCGGCGGATGTCAGGATCTCGAGATGATGATACGCCCCCCAGGATACTATCAGGGGTGATGATGGTGGTGTGTGGAGTAGAAGCAGCCTGTGAGGGGGAGCGGATGCGCGACGATGACCGCGGCTACTCTGGAAAGTGAACCAGAAGATGATAATGAGATAATGATAATGAAATATTGTTAGTAGTAATGGTAATGGTGATGATAGTAATGATGATGATGATGATGACGAAGTGCCCTATAACAGGGTTCATCTCGAACCCTCGCCACTCGCCGGGAACACCAGGACCCTCCAATGTCTGACACATGAGCTGAGCTGGGAGGGGGGAATGGCGACCTACGCGCGCGCGTGTGTATGTGTGTTTGCAGGTCCGTGACTCGGCTACGGATATTCCCCCCGGCTATCAGCCCCCCGCGCACTTCAACATCTCCCTGCAACACACCGACCCCAAGCTGTCCTGGGATGCCGAGGACCCCGAGAGAAAGCGGAAACTGCAGGTGTGCGTACACATGTATGTTGTTACAGGGTGGTTAACTTCGCCAGCGGCCCCCTTTCCCGGGGCAGTCCCTGCTCTCCCCTGCTAGAGGGGCACCCTAATCCGTCACCCCATCCGACTTCAGAATGTATTCGTTGGGTTCGGCAACTCACCACCAGCATCCAACCAAATCTAGCGGATCAACGGCGCATCAACTTAGTTCCTGGTCAGCTCGCAAGTTGATATTATCACGTCCTACACCGTCCATATGATGGGGGGCCACCTCCCATTTCATCACTCCTCAAACACCCGAGGAGCTGGCAGGCGGATTTGAACCCGGGTCGACTGGATCGACTGGGAGCAGAAGTCAGGCCTTAACTTCTGCCAGCCGCCTGTACACATGTATGTATGTTTGTTTGTTTGTTTGTTTGTGTGCGTGTGTGAGTAGTTTGGGGTGGTATGGGTGAGAGGGCGAGGCCTTGTGGGGGTTCAAAGCGTGACGACCTGGGTTTAAGGAAAGCGCATACATAGATACATACATACATACATGCGGATACATACGGCGGATACATACATACACGTGCGGACACGCCGCACGCCTCTCTCCACCACGCCGCCTCTGCAGCATTTTAGCGCCTATTCCACATTTAGTTTGCGTTTTCCTCACACATACCTGCCCTTCACCTCCTCTTGTTATTTTCTCCTTCTCCTTTATCCTTTATCTTCCTTTATTCTTCTTCTTCAACCTCCTTTCATGTTCAGGGTCGGCGGCTCAAGACTGACGAGGAGCTGCTGGAAGCTGACTTCGCGGCCTATCTGGGAAGCGAGGAGGACGACGAGGATGATGATGATGATGCTGAGGGGGAGGAGGACGAGATGGAGCAGCAGCAGCAGCAGGTCGAGGGCCAGGAGGCGGGCGCTGGGGAGAAGCAGCATGTGGATGGGGGCCGCAAGTCGGCCGCCAGCGGCGGGGCCGGCAGTCGCCGTGGTGGTGGAAAGGAGGACGCTGAGGCGCTCCGACGGCGTTATCGGTGAGGTCTCTGGAAGTCACTTGCTACTGCTACAGCTGCTGTTACTGCCGCTCTGCTGCTTCACTACTGCTGCGACTGCGGCTGCTACTGCTCCTACACCACTGCTACCACAGCCGCGTCGCGGAGGGTTCCCGCCGAGTGCCACACACCCCTCTCACCCTTCGCAACTCTCTTACAGTACTCTCTCTCCAAAACGGTCCAACCTTCCTCAAAACACCCTCTAACATATCTATTGGCTTTCCGTCATGTCACATGCACAGGGCGCTGCTGCTAGGGGAGGGCGCCGCGGACGGAGATGGCGCAACCACCACCACCATCACTACCACCACCGGCGCCAAGACTAAGGGCCGTGTGGGTGGGAAGAGCTGGCTGGGCAGCGAGGATGGCAGTGAGGGTGAGGATGATGAGCAAGATGGCCGGCAGCGCGGCGCGGCTGGCGAGCCCAGCACCAGCGGACGTGGCGGTGCCGGTCGCAAGGGCGGCGGTGACGTGGACATGGTGGTCACGTTCCACAGCGGACTGGAAGGTCTGGGTGAGAGGCTGAAGAAAAAGAAGGAGGAGGAGCGGGCACGAGCTGGGGAAACGGTAGGAGGATGGCCAGGGGTAGGGTGGGAATGTACGGCGAAAGTACGGCACAGGGGGAAGGTTAGTACAACCCGTGTCCCTGCGTTTTAAGAACTGAGGGCTGAGAGGGGTAGGGAGGCTCCCTAGTGGTCCCAACACCTAGGGTTTCTCGGTTACCCCGGGGCCCCTCATGGCGCGCATTCCCTGCCCTTGCCGTGAGATGTGAACCCCATCCCCCACCTGTCCACCGCCGACATCACTTCATTCCTGGTTTCCTTGCATATGATTTCCTACCTATTAACCCTGGTACCCGCATCCTCCTTCCCATGTTGGCTGGGGCGGCTGAGTACGGAGACTTCCCCCCGTCCCCTTTCCTTACCACCTGCCCTCCGATGCGCTGCCAGCCAGCCCCCGAAACCCCCATCCACCCCGTCTCATACGGCGGTCACACCCCGCACCCCCCCAGGTGTGGGAGGCCTACCTGCGGAAGAAGCGGGAGAAACGGGCCCAGAGGAAGGCCCAGGGCCGGCTCCGAAACCTCAGTGACAGGTCCGTGTACGTGTACGTGTCTGTGTTTTGGGGCGGTTTGCACGTACTTTTGCAGCTGTTTATGACATCACCCTCTAGGGCTTTTTCTCCTCGAAATTCTTTTGCTTAACCTCCTCCTGGCTTATGTTCCTCTACTGTCAGCGAGGACTCGGAAGATTACATCTCGGACGGTGAGGACGGTGGTGGCAAGGCGGCCCGAGGGAAGCAGGTCAAGGGCAAGAAGGCTCGCAAGGCTGACGGCGGCAGCGACGGAGGCGATGATGATGACATGTACGGCGACGTGGCCTCGGACGATCCTTTCTTTCAGCATGGCGACGGTGACGACCCCTTTGCCGACCCCTTCTTCAATCAGGTGGGGTGGTGGCTGTGGCAAGAGCCGGCCTAGCGGTTGGGGCCGGGGGGGTTCTGCTGAATTGCTGAATAGAAAAAATGAATGGCTCCAACAGGTAATGCTGAGGGGCAGGCAGCTCAGGGGTGCTGACGTGGCTCAATGTCCAGGGTCCTGCCCCTGCGGCTGCGGATGATGATGGTGATGGTGATGCTGTCACCTCCCCTGCTCTTGCTTGTATGGTCGGCCTCAACCGCCAGCACTGCTGCTGCTGCTTTATATTAAGTTTTATTGTTATACCATATCTGTCATTGTTGTATTCCTGTTGTTGTTTGTGGGGTGTCCGCACTTCAGCTCGTGTAAGGGGCCATCTCCTCCGCAGGACGGCCACGGCGGCGGTGACGCAGGGGGGACGGCGAGCGAGGATGGCGAGGAGGGGCCCGGCGGTGGGCGGCAGGGTGCCGGGGCCCGGGGTCCCCCGAGGCAGGGAGCTGCCAAGAAGGTCAAGAAGGGCGGCCAGGCAGGGGGCGACCAGGTGCGGGGTGGAGGCCATGAGCACTCGGATATGCGGGTGGGGGGAGGCGTTAAAGCGCTTCCCATACCTTTTTGCTGACAGTTTCGGAAGGGTTTCCGGGGGGGTTTGAGGCGCTGCGTTAGCGCGCGGCAACTGTCACAGCTCCTTAGTTAGGGGGCTTAACTCTCCCAGCCGCCATGCTCACTAGCAGCATGGCTTGGAGCAGTGTCCTACGGAATAGGGATACGTAACCTGTCTACCGACAATCTGTTCACCACCAACTCCAACTCCAACTCCTCTCTAAGACTTCTAAAGCCGAGAGTTGCACCTGTGATTCAAGCATGCGAGGTTGCCCCTTACCAGCCAATGTGACACAGTTTTCCCCTCCCTAGGGAGAAACGTGGTGGTGCTGCATTTGTTAATCCCGCCCTTTTCGTACATTATTGTATTATGGTGTACATTGTCGCTGCCGTACGATGGTCCCGGACAGATGGCCGCCGCCGCCGACCTGGAGCTGCTTCTCATGGACGATGGTGCGCTGCGGGACGCAGCCCGGGGGTTGAAGTCCCGGGTCCTGCCCGCGGGGCATGACGACGCGGGAGCCGCCGGCGGCAAGCGAAAGCTGACCAAAAAGGTACGGGGAGAGTCGGAAACGGTGGTATTATTATTACTACGTACAATGGTGTGCCTGCAGGGCGATGCAGGCAGAGTTGTTGTTACGGATGTCATGGCGGGTTGAGGACCGGTTCAGGACGCTGGCGGATTCCCTGGAGTCCTGGGGTGTGGGTGTGGGGGGTTTGACAGGCAGCGCGTATGTGGGTGGTTGTGTTTTGCCGTACAGACTGTTGGAGAGTGATTAATGCTCTGATCATACATACACCTCGGGCATGTGTGAGGCGGAAACACGGTTGGTGCCGATATGTATAGCGAAAAGATATTTGTAAATGGATTGGATGTGTAAGCCTGTGTGGATGTGGGCGGCGTCTACAGGAAAAGCGCGAGCTGAAGCAGGAGGCGCGGCGGAAAGCTCGTGCGGGGAGCGATGAGGAGGACGCGGCCGGAGGCGGCGAGGAGGACGGGGCGGGCTTTGCAGTCAACCTTGCGGACCCTCGCTTTGCAGACATGTTTCAAAGCGCCGAGTTTGCGCTGGATCCCACTGACCCAAGATTTAAGAAGATGCAGGTGGGCGCCTGCGTGATGAAGTGCGCGATAAGTGCCCAGGGACAGGAAGGTTTGCGCATATCCTGTTCGTCCGCTGGCGCATATTCAGCGTTGTTCGACACCACGAATTGGGAACGGACTCTGCTTTTTGCTTTGCAGCATAATGGCTCTTTGCAATTGGGTGGGCAGGTCTGCAGATGCGCCCAGGTTACTAGGTTTAAAAGCAGCCACTATTATGTCCCTGCGCGGGCTGGAATTGATTAGCGGGAAAGTCGTTGTTTGTGTCTTAACGCTTTTGAGTTTCGTTTTCGGCACCTTCCCCGATTGCAGGCTCGCGACAAGGTGCTCACGGAAATGCAGAAGCGTCGTTCGCAGCAGGAGCCAGTAGATCACAAACAGCAGAAGCACCAACAGAACGGTGCTGGCGCGGCAGCCACCAACGGGCGGCGAGAGGCGGGCGGTAGCGACTTGCGAATTATGGTGGCCAAGCTTAAGCGCAAGGCAGAAGCGCAGCATGAGAAGGAGCGGGCGCAAGCGCTTGGGAAAGGGTTAAAGAAGGCCCGGTTGTAAGGGTCCGTAGTTGAGGAGAGCTGGTTGTGGCTGAGCGTGAGCGTGCAGGAGGGACGTAGATGAAAAGGGCAGAAATTGATTTGTTGGTGGCGGTTAGATCAGGATTACGAGCGTATGTAAGAAGGATTGAGCATTTCGATGTGGGATTTTTACCTTAGTCATGGCTCCGAGACCACGTCGCCATGAGTGGCAATGGAACCTGCACATCCCTTCAAAGAGCCACATTTTTTCAATCAATTCACAGGCAACGTTTTCCAAATCCGCATACCGTGTGATCCCAAATACTCGAGAACACCTTTATTTATCCTACCTGTCGTAACTAGACGTTTAGAGGTTGCCGATACCGCTTCACGCCTTGGCAAGGGCAATTGTTTGACGACGACCTCACTGCTTCACCGTTGCCTAAAAAAACAGCTGCGAAATGGTGCGTCAACCGATGAGCCAAAATACGTCTGGAGCCTTTTCTGCTGCCTGGCCACAGGCTTAGCCACAGGTGCAAAACCGCCAGCTATCCTGTGCGCTCTCGTTTGAGGACAGCTGTACAATATTCACATGCCAAGCCAAAAAAGCTGGGGTTCAGAGCCGAGGAATTCGAACGCCCAGGTTTCCCGCTGGCTCTCCCGGCCGCGAACGTGCCGCGACTTAATCGCCTGTCAGCCAGCATCAGCTACCCAAATATTGAGGCAGGACAAGCGCAACCTACTTTTGACGACAGAGCTTGGAGCACTAGCATCGGCAGCGCACTCAAATCACACCGTCTACAGCTTGTTGCAGGCTGAAAGGCTGCTGAACTGACATCTCACGCAACTAGATCAACTTCCATTCTTACCCAGCAGTAGCGCTCATTATTCTCAGACAAGTTTCAATTTCCACATGCAATTATTTTGCCCTTGGTGCATAATTAAATTTACTTCCATCCCCGGCTGATCTTATTGCGTTCCACGCAGGGTCGCCCACAAGTCGCCGCGCAGGCTCAGGCGCAGCACATGACCAGCATCAGCCACACCGAGTCGCTAGAGCTTGTGCGCTGCCTGCTGCGTGTGGTGAGTTGAGTACCTTGAGGCTATAGCTGTTTCTCAGCATCAGCGGCTCGGTCTGGGGCCAACCAGGTCCGACTGGCGCTACCGGGAAAACTTGAATTGGACACAATTTGTATCGATTGCCATCTGGGTCACCTTGATCTATCAGGATCGAACTGAGTCAGGTCGGATTTGAATTTTGCGGCATCTGGGTCGGACAAAACCGGAGTCAGAATCAGGTTACCTGCAATCTGCGTCAGGTCTGATCTGGGCCCGTTGCGATCTGGGTCAAACTGATCTGGGTCTAATGGATCGAATCAATTTAACCGGAAATGAAGCTGGATCCGACCCGGATTCGGTCGTACGTAACCTGGTTTGCGTCTGCAAATTGTCGGACTTTTGTGTTTTTAAATTGTCTTTTTCAATTATCTTTTAAAAACAAAAGAGATGGGAACCAGAGATGCGGCATCCTCACAGACGTACAGTACCAGTTTGACACGAAAACGATTCCAACAGTCCACCCCTCTACCTGGAGTCAGATGACTTCCGCGCACGTCTCTCCTGCCAAGCCTTATCGCACTCCGGCCATACCCCATCCCCCGACCGCCCCTCAACCCCATCCTCCCCCTCGTCCACCCTCGCCTAATGGCCCTACGACGCCCACATGCCCTGTCGTACATGCGCACGTGCAGTCAATCTTCCACGTCAGCTACCTGCGGGGGCTCTTTCCGGAGAAAAGTTTCAAAGGTGTGGACATGAAGAACCTCGACGGTGAGCAGGGCCCGGGGGGACGGATAACCCGAGGGGTGTTGGATGGGTTGCGGGCCAGGCTTCTTGGAAAGGAAAACTTCATCACCCGCACATGGACCATAACATAATTAACTATAATAATCGCAGAGAGTCCTGGCTCCCAGACGCTAGTGCTGTGTATGTGTGGGGTGTGGGTGTGTGGATTTAGGGGAGGGGAGAAAGGGGGGTTACCAAGAGGCGGATCTGGGATGAACTTGTTGATCATCGTGCAGGGCGCGTCTTCCCTTCTTCTTATGCGTCCACTTTCCCCCTCTTGTCCCTTCTGTCTATCTGTTCCTGACCGTTTCCTCCCCGCAATATCCCCATCTCTCCACTGCCCGTGTCTCGTGACCCGTGTCCGGTATCTTAAACGTTCACCACCACCACCACCACCACCATCACCGTCACCACCGTCACCACCACCACCACCACCACCACCACCACCACCATCACCGTCGCCACCGTCACCCCCACCACCACCACCACACATCCACCACCATCGTGCTTCATTCAGACATGCACATCAAGATGCTGCTTCCCTCCTGTGATGAGTCGCGGCGGCTGATTGACTGGGTCGAGGGCGGTGTGTACGACGCCATCAAACGCGGCTACCTCAAGAACCTGTTCTTCGGGATCTCCACGGACCCCGCCGGCACTGAGCTCCTGGAGGTGAGGGGTTTGTGAGGCGTTGGAAGTTGGGTCGGTTGGTGTGGTTGGAGTGGTTGGGGGGTCTGCTCTTTTAAAAGAAGGCCGAGATAGACCAGAGGAGGTAACCCTCCTGCGCCGCGAGGTGGAAGTGGCGGGCGGACATGGCACACGGGAACAGCTCCATCGGAGGAAGTCGTCCAGCAGCGTGGTGCCGGTGGACATTGCTGAACGTTGTTTTATCCTCACAATGGATCGGCTGCGCGCGATGAGGCGATGCTGGCCTAGGGTGTCCAAAAAAGCTGTGCCAGGAGGATGTTGCTGGGAAAGTGGGAGACGAAGATTTTGGCGGGAACAGCGGCGGGTAATCCCCGGGTCACGAGTATCCCCCCAAAACACACACACACACACACACACATACACACAAGCAACCCAGATGAGGCAGCTCAGATCTCTTCCGTCACCTTGCCGTTGCGGTTCAGGAGTACGTCTTCACGTTCCGGTACGGCGAGGGCGGCAAAGTGGCCATGGATGTGAACGCCACGACGGCGGACGGCGGCGGCATCGGAGGCAAGAAGCGCGGCAAGAAGGGCGAATTCAAGCAGGTGCGCGACTGCGTGCGCGGTACCGGACTGCTTGCCGTCAGCTACTGACAGAGCATCATGGGGATTAGGGAGGGTTGGATTATACATGTGAGCAGGAAAGCTAGGGTTGGATGAATGAAGGGCCACACAAGGGCGCAATTGGGCTCCCACACACCTAGGAGGAGTGTGGGGCTTGTCAAGGAGCGACCAACAGGCGGCACTAGCACCCGGGGATATGCGTCCACGTATACATGTGCCCATGTGATATCTAGGCGTACCTTTTTCACAGTCACCCGTGCTTGACTGTGACGTCAACACTCCCCAACTAGTACGGCAACCCTGGTATGCAGGACTCCGGCAAAGCCGACCTCAACACGGTACGCTACCAGGTCTGCCGCCTCATCCGGATGCTCGTACAGGTCTGCCGTACACTCGACAAGGTCCCAGCGGAGGTGTGTATGTAGGCATGTATGCATGTATGTGTATGTGTGTAAACATACGTCGTAACTGTAGCATCGGTTGTCATCGTTCCAGATGTCGATAAATGAATGAATGCTAGAAACGTTGGTTTTCATGCATATTAAGAATCCTGTGCTTCATGCATAGCAATTGTGGGTAGAATCAGCCGACCCGGGGACGTCATGCCGTTAGGAGTGCTTGTGAGCTGAGCTGCGGACGGCCCCACCCCGGGGGTGCGGGAGTTAAGGGCGGGGTTGACATTGTTGGTACACACACGCCCTCGCCTCAACCCTGCTACCCCGGCGCCCCACCCGGGATCCTCCCGTACCCGCAGCGCTACCTGTTCATGAAACTGACGTACCAGGACTACACACCTGACGAGTACGAGCCGCCGTACTTCGTCCCAGTGGATGAAAGTGGCGTTGGCCACTTTAAGGTGCGGCTTCCATTCCCATGTTTAATGTTTTACCGGCCTCCGCTGAGGACGCGGCTATGGATGCACCGCAAAATTCCCCTCCTCTCGCAGTACCTTGGCTGCATCATAGCTGAGAGTGTGCTCTCGGGTGCTGCTCCCCTCCTTCCTTTCGCCGCTCCGTCCCTTCCCTATTCCTTCGATTGCCCTATTCCTTTTCTCCTTGTCGATGTTCTGCCGCTGGAAATGGGTGCTGGCTACCGCTGCTACTGCTGCTACTGCTGCTACTGCTGCTACCGCTGCTACTGCTGCTACCGCTGCTACTGCTGCTACTGCTGCTGATGGCTGTCCATGCTTCCCTCCACCCCTCCTATTGCTCTACCCCACCCCCACCCCCACCCCCACTCCCACCCCTCCAGCGCGCTCCGTTCTCCATGACCGTGGGCCGTGTGGCCACCGACCACCACACCGTCAGCCTCAAGGTTAAATCCACACTGGACAGCTGCGAGGATGAGCTGCTGGACGGAGATGCAACAGGCGAGTGGCAGTTGTGAATTCACTTCTTATGTGGTGGAGCTGTAGCGTCTTGTAGCATTACGCTTGTAATTCATCACCCGGGGAAAGGGGCGGGTAGAGGAGAGGGAGAGGAGAGGGAGAGGAGAGGGAGAGGAGAGGGAGAGGAGAGGGAGAGGAGAGGGAGAGGAGAGGGAGAGGAGAGGGA